>NW_024883684.1:0-50000 GCF_019059575.1 Amphibalanus amphitrite
ACGAGAGAGAGAGAGAGCCGAGAGAGAGAGAGAGAGAGAGAGAGAGGAGAGATGAGAGAGAGAGAGAGAGAGAGAGAGGAGAGAGAGAGAGAGAGAGAGAGAGAGAGGTGGAGGGAGGGAGGGGAGGGAAAGAGCATACATAGATGATTTAGGTTGATATTGGAAATTTGAATGCATCGGCTTGGTATTACGAAATCTAATGGTAAAACTACGAACCGTTGCATTGCATATTGGTAAGGGGTAATGAATTAAAAATGAAACGTAAAAAATGTGAAATAGTTACAAAGTCATAGTCAAAAGAAGAGGAAGTAGAAGTGAAAATTAAGATAAGGGCGTCAAGAGCGCAATGATCTCCGTCTCTCTCTCTCTTCTCTCTCTCTCTCTCTCTTCTCTCTCTCTCTCCTCTCTCTCTCTCTCTCTCTCTCTTCTCTCTCTCTCTCTCTCTCTCTCTCTTCGCCTCCCATGCTAACCCCATGGACGCTGGACGGCTAGCTGACCGAAAACGGTCGCATGCGCCATGACTCAGCTGTTCTGTTGGCGGCTCTCTCTCCGACTGAGAATTGGGGAAAATGAGGTCGATGTGGCCGTCGACCGCGCGACGCAGCAGTCTTGAACACCGGGAGCGGACAGAACTGCGGGTTTTTGCCGCTACGTGAGGGCGGCGCTAGGCTCGGTCATGCCTCGGTAGTCGTGGTCGTGAAGATGGTTATGTCGGATAGGTGCAGTGTTTAACCCGAGCATGACTGGGGTATTTTCCATAGCGCGGCTGACGGGGGGGGGGGGGGGAGGGTTCTACAGAGCCCCCCTCCTATCTCCGAAACTATCTCATTATGCCGATTGTCGAAATTCAAACGGCGGCTGATAGTCCTGGGAAAAATGTCGAGCGAAACCAAATTTCATTAACCTCAAGGTCACCGATGACGTCACAGGTCAGGTCAAATTAAAAATTATTAACATTTTGGCTTGCTCACATTTTGGGCTCTGGCCGCCGTCTTACAAGTCAGATCAGGCTCATTTTTGGTTTACACACTCTTGAACAGATGCTTTAGATACCCTGAGGGTACCAAACTTGTACTTTGATTTTCAGGTCAGGGTCAGGTCATCACAGTTCACGGAAATATTATGTCATGCGTCGGTCACGTGCCACATGTTTTATGGTCCATTTAGGCCATAGATTTCGAATTTGTTATCGTTTTGTGTCATTCGAGGTCATTTTGAGTTGAATTTAGCTTAGGTCAGGTCACTTTCAGGTCAAAAAAGGTCAAATTTTGAAATTAAAATTTTTCAACAAAAAGGTGTCTATTGGATGCCGTTTGAGCTCAGGAACACGATGGTGCTATTTATATTGGTGTAAGATGTCAAATACGTACTGAAAAATTGATTTGAAAAATTTATAATTGTATTTTTTTTTGCAATAGGATGCGTATACCTTGGCCATTTTTGAAGATATTTAGCTACAACTTGCTAGAGTAAGTTATAAGCATGTGGCCTATCACAAATATTACGGTTTGTTTCGAAAAGTCAAATCATTTTGAAAAAAATATAAATTTTGAATTTTATAATATATAATTTTCGAAATTTTCAAAATTTTGAAAATTCAAAACCACAATTTGATAGCGCAGTCGATTCTGAGTCTTCTCATGCAAAGAAATTGGATCTAGCTTAAAAACTGAGCTCTTGGGAGCGATTGCCGTGGTTCAATGTTTTGCGTCGAAATCGGCCGAACATGACGTCACTCTGACGTCATTTCTGGCCGACCTATGGTAGCTACGAAGCACCGATTGTTAACGTGTCCATATTACATGAAATCATGATCTGAGAAGCTTTTACCAAAAATGCAGTCAAAAAAATTCACAAAAAGTAAATTTAGCTTGCCTAAAACGCAATTATTTTAGATGGCCTAGGTTGACCTTGACCCTGACCTTGACATCTGTACACCGTCGAACAACATGTTCCATGATAGGTGGGAGGTAAGACTGGCAAAAAAAGGCCGAAATCAGGGTGACAAAAGCTCACAAGGCCCATAGCCAACGCAAGATGTTGAGAATCGGTCATTTGGGTCATGACATGACCTGAAAAACAAGGTCAAATCTCCGAAACCAAAAACCACAGAAACTTGAAATTTTCAGTGGACATCAAGAAATGATAGAGGAGCAGCTATACGAAAAATCAGTCTTCTAGCTCTAAACATGTTGAGTGCAGAGCAGAAAACTACCTGGAGGGTGGCAACCCCCCCCCCCCACCCATGTGCGCCTGCGGGCGAGGGTTAAAAGGTATTTCTTTTCTAATTAAGTACACAAATTTCCAGTCTAGAGTACCTTAAATATAGGTTTATAGCGGATGCTTTCAGCGTCATCCGGCATCCTAAGGGATGCCTAAGTCGCAAGTGCCTAAATACCTAAGTGTATTTAGGGCCTTGAGTCGCAAGTCAGCTCAGGCGAGGTGCAGCCTCGTTGCCGATTGCAGCGCCAGTGTCGAGCTCACTGACGAGCATCTGTCCAACTACTGATTGACGATTCCGCCGCCAGGTGCTACTGATCTCCCAAATTCTCTGCTCCTCGGCGTGTATCGGCGTTGCTCGTGACAAAACAAAAGGGTCCGGGACATTTTTTGTCCCCCTGTCTGACTTCCTGTCTAACTCCGTAAAGAGAGACGCAACGTAAATCGCTCAAAATGCGGCAAAATCGGTTGGAGATCGACGAAGGCACTCCGAGGAGTCCATTGCTGTGCTCAAAGTTCAGGATCAAGGTCAAGTTTATGATGGTCAAAATTAGCCTGGAAACATTAGGGTCAAGAAATTTTTTCATGTTGCTGATGCCTATTACATAAATTTAACCCTCGCCGGTCGAGGGGAGGGGAGGGGGGGGGGCAGGAGCCGCCCCCCATGCAGTGTTTTTTTTTTTCACGCTAGCTGCTAGCTCAGCACAAACATGCCGGAGATAGAGAGCTGAGCTTGGCATGGTTCAAGCAAGATCTTTTGACACCAACCGCCGCATTTTCGTTTCAGGTCAGGTCACTGACCTATGACGTCATAAGTAAACCTCTGCACGGTCCTCAGATATCGTAACTTCGCAACGCCCTCAGTGCCTAAAGAAATTTAACAGGAAGATAAAACTTACAGTTAAGTATTATCCTCTACAGGTCTCTCAACTTGTTTATATCTTGGCTTTTTCCAAAATGTCACGTGAGGTCAGGTCGGTCACGTGACCTCACCATCATAAGTCAATGAGCCATGAGGAACTATGGAAATTGTTATTTTGGTGGCGGGAATGATGATCTAAAACTATCTCAAGCACATGGAATCAGGATTTCACTCCCTGCAATGTTCGATGGTTCACGTTTGCTTTGTTGACATTTCCACTAGGGTCATAAGAGTTTTTCGTTAATAACTCCCGGTCAAATTGAGGTGGAGACGGGAAAGCCACCAATGGACTCGGGGAGACTTGACGAATCGAATGTTATGCGGTATGACCTCCTTCGACAAGCTTCGCAGCCTGAGGGGCTCTGACCTGACCTTGAACCGAGGTCAACACCTTAAGTTGACCTAATCCGAACAAAAAGTATATCATTTGGCGCGCCTTAGTTAGGCGAGACGCTGATGAGGCCAAAATCCAGGGCTCAAAAAAGATGTTTGGTAGTCGCCGACCAAAAGTTTTATTCATATTGTGGTCGCAGCACCGGCTGCCCAGTGCCAACTGCCCATGGCTCTTGTTGTCGGACACGCAAAAAAAAAAAACGTTTAAACCTTCTAATGCTGCTATTCCCAGCCCGTAGCCCGCATCAAGCGCCAGCAATGTACACGAATCTGCAATTAAGTACAACATGGATTAAAAGCAGTGGTTTGATCGCTAACGCTGCGTTCGGACAGCCCAGTTTCCACTTGGAGTTTCTACGCCGATGAGCTCCCAACGAAAACGCCTTTCGGCCGTTTGGCCATAGCGTTTCGCTTCGCAGTTCGCACTGACCAATGCGTTTGCGTGAGGAATTCCTCGGCGTGGAAGTTCCACGCAGTGACCGGGCTGTCCGAGCGCAGCCTAAATACACCATAAAAACAAGAGCAAAATTTTGCGCCCGAATCCCTATCCCTACCCATCCCCTGGTGGGCGACCAATGAACGGCGCTCGTCGGCGATTTTGACAACCACTCTTCCCCATTGGTTTAACACGGGTGGTCGCACAGAAAACGCCGACGAGCGCTGATGGGGAAGTGTGGTAGTATTCCCGTGTACGGAAGGTGGTAGTTTATCCTACAACAGTGGTATGTTAGCCCACCGTCCAGTGTCCAGGTTGTACCGTGGAAATAACCATAACAATTGACTAGATGATGCGCATAAGTGATGCTGAGGCTATGTCAATATTCTTACCAATATTTATATAGCTTTTCAAAGATATTCTTCAAAATTTGTTTCATATTTCGCGTTTTTGGTCGCACCATTGGGAAATGTTATAGCATTCGTGGTCGCCGACCTCATCGGCAGGACGGAGCTTTATTTGAGCCCTGCCAAAATCGCGGCTATGCGGCCATTTTATTGCGAAGCTATTTATCAAGAACCGATCCCATGACTTGGGCCACTTGACCTGACCTCAGAAGTCACCGGTTGACCTAAGACCTTAAAATCGAGTAACACTCGCTGCGTCTCGTAATGGCGCATATTCTCGTTTTTCTCCGAGGCTCTAGCTCCATATACGGGGCGAAACAGTGATGGGGGTCGTAGTACCCTGCCCGGGAGGAGCTCACTGTCATGCGTGCGCAGCGGGTCTTCGAGGACGATGTCACACATCCGGAGTCATCTACCAACTGACGTGTACCCTCTGTCAGAAGACATACATCGGGGAAACCGGCAGAATGGTGCGACTCCGGTACAATGAACATTTACGAGACGCCAAAAACCAACGCAGAGATTCACCTCTCGGGGACCGGGGACCATTTCCGGGAAGAACACCGTGGCATACAACCAAGCCCATCACACGTGACAGCTGCAATAATACAAGTGCGCAAGAAAGAGCGCGAGAGAAAGATTGCTGAATCTCTTCACATTAGAGACGAGCGACCAGGACTCAACACAAACGTGGCATCATGGACGATCGTGTAAACTGTAAAGCAGTGGTGACCTTAACGTGTCCCCGGTATAGGAGCTAGAATATCACACGGTTATTGATCGCAGGCTCATCTAGGTACCTATGGTATGAGATGTGTTTCGATTTGTTGAACGACCCCCCCCCCCCCCCACACACACACACACACTTCTTATGTGAAGCGATTATTGTGTGGATTTCTCTCTCTTATTCGACTGCTCACATATATGCTTAGGCTCCTTTCTTTCATACTTCATTCATTCGTGCATCCATTCAATTCATTCATTCGTTTGCATACTTAATTATCCTGTCAGGCAGTAGTGTTTACTTTTGGTAGGCATAGTACTGATGTGAGCTGCCTAGAATTGTGTCCCCCTTCATCCCTGCACGCTTTCTCTCCCCCTAGCTTGTAGCCTATTAACAGTGTAAGTGTGAACAGTATCATTCAACATTATAACCTATTAACCTATTAAGTGTAGGAGCTAATTTTATTCGTACGCTGTAAAGTTAATTCTGTCGATGTAGATTAGAAGACACATCTCAACCTAGACGCGAGATTTATATTTTAAAAAACATGAATCAGATACCTATGTTAACGGCAAATGTGGCGCTATAAATGTTTATCACTTGAACCGATGAAGGAACGCATCCGAAATATATTCAAGGGTTTTTGTAACTTTTGGCAATTTTTAGAATTTTGAACAGAAGGTTATTCCATTAATCATATTACCTACATATAATGCTGTTCACCATAGTGCTTCGTCATTTGATTTCAATGGGAGAAAATTGAAAAGCATCTGTTTTGCACGAACGCTATTCTAGACACTCTCAAACATCGAGATGTAGGTAAAATTGACACACTGAACCGGAAAATGGCAACTGTGACCCCTCGTTATGTCCCCGAGGTCATCTCAGGTCACGAACAGAATCTAACAGTTTTTCGCTAATAACTTCTGATGAGGCGTGCTAGAGCGCTGAAAACGCCTTAGATGTGTTCGGCTCGACGTTGCGGATCGACTGATATGCAACATGACCTTTTCCGGTCAGGTCATGACCTTGACCTGAGGTCAAATTTTCAAGTTGACCTTTCGATGTCAAATTATAGTTCATTCGACTCATCTCGACGAGAGGAACACGATGCTGGTAAAAGTAATGTCATGCCTCTTTTGAGTCCAAACTTATTGCCGAAAAACACTTTTCGTAAAAACGGCTATTTTTGGAGTTTTTGCCCTCTGGAGGCTAAATCGTTGACCTGAGGTCAAATATGAGAGCAATGCTCAGAAATGTCTGTAAAAGGGCTATCGAATGCAGAGGCGGATCCAGCTCAGAGTTTTTTTTTTGGGGGGGGGGGCAAACCATAAAATTTATCGATTCTTTCCATGCATCGTCCATAGGCGTAATGTTAAAATTATGCCGTTTGGGGGGGGGGCAAATGCCCATTTTGCCCCCCCCCCCTGGATCCGCCACTGATCGAATGCGCTTTTCCGCGGCGCTGTAGCTCTATCGGTTCCCGAGATAGCCGTTGGCAGTTTCCAAAATGTTGAAATAGCCAACATTTTACCTTTGGTGACCTCTGGTGACCTGACCTTTGAACTGACCCCCCCCCCCCCAATGACCGAAGTGTTTTCTCCCTTATTTTGGACGTTCTTTCGTGCTGACTCATAAACAGATTCTATCTAAAAACCAACCGCATCCATCACCGAACATTGATATTCGAGCGCCCCGGGCCACGCCGGCAGCCGAGGACGATACTGCGGCGGAAGGACCCATCCGAACAGACCCACGCGCACACGACGGAAATACAGGCAAATTAGCTGGGACGGCTGGGCGCCACAGCGCCTTAGGCGATAGGGGCGACGGCTCCACTTCCGCGGGCCGGCCGGCGACCTTACGACGGCCTTCAGCGAGGGCGAGAGTGCCGGCACGGGTCTCAGTCGTACAACAGCAGCCGAGGGGGGCGGACGTGCCTGCGCAGCTCCCGATCGGTTCGGGGCATTCGGAGAGGATGGCGTCAGTTCATATCACGGTAGGTCGAGAGAGAGAGAGAGAGAGAGAGAGAGAGAGAGAGAGAGAGAGAGAGAGAGAGGAGAGAGAGAGAGAGGGAGAGAGAGAGAGAGAGAGAGAGAGAGAGAGAGAGAGAGAGAGAGAGAGAGAGAGAGAGAGAGAGAGAGAGAGAGAGAGAGAGAGAGAGAGAGAAAGACAGGAGAGAGATGCATGTGTGTATGCTTCCGATGTACAGTAGAATCCACTTAATGAATCCTAGGATAATAAATCCGGTCGCTTATTGTGGCCACTTGAACTGTTCACGGATTTCTCTATATTAAACATAACTGACACCGGTTAATAAAGTCACCGCTTAATAAATCCAAAACGCCGTGTCACCAACCTGGATTTATTAAGCAGATTCTACTGCAGCGGCTTCTTCGGCGTGGGTAATAACGAGGTGACAACTTTCTGTTTTATGTATACTTCGAAATGACAAACTTCGGGACTCAACATAAATTATTTTGATAGGGAAGTCAGCCCTTCCATAAGGAATTCATAAGGAAGTCAGCCCTGGATAAGGTATCCTTCACTGTGATCGGAGTCGCACGCTACACGGCCCGGCACACAATACATACACTAGTCAGAGTATAAAATTCCTGTCATGCAGTGGCGGATCCAAGGGGGGGTCACATGGGTCATGACCCCCTCCTTGGGGCTCGGGGGCACCACAGGCCCGCCAAGGGCACCACAGGCCTAGCAGGGGCACCACGGACCTGTCAGGGGCACCACAGATCTGTCAGGAGCACCATCGGCCTAGCAAAAGCACCACAGGTCTGCCAGGGCCACCACAGACCTGCCAGGGGCACCAGAGGCCTGCCAGGGGCCTCGCCGGCCTCGCGGGGGCACCTTGGGCCTGTGGGGGCACTTCAGGCTTGTCAGGGGCACCACAGTCCTGTTAGGGCCCAGGGGCAGCAGTGGCTTAGCAGGGGCACCACAGGCCCGCCAGGGGCACCACAGGCCTGTCAGGGGCACCAAAGGCCTAGCAAGGGCACCACGGGCCTGTCGGGGGCACCAAAGGCCTGGCAGGGACACGTCAGGCTTGTCAGGACCCAGGGACACCACTGTCTTTCCAGGGGCACCAGAGGCATTGCAGGGGCACCACAGGCCTGTCAGGGGCACCACAGGCCTAGCAAGGGCACCACGGCCTTGTCGGGGATGCCACGGGCCTGGCAGGGGCACCTCAGTCTTGTCAGGGCCCAGGGGCACCAGTCTTTCCAGGGGCACCACAGGCCTGTCAGGGACACCAGAGGCCTTGCAGGGGCACCACAGGCCTGCCAGGGGCACCACCGGCCTCGCAGGGGCACCTTGAGCCTGTCAGGGGCACCACAGGCCTAGCAAGGGCACCACGAGCCTGTCAGGGGCACCTCAGGCTTATCAGGGCCCAGGGGCACCACAGTCCTTCAAGAGGCACCACAAGCCTGTCAGGGGCACCAAAGACCTAACAGGGGCATCACAGGCCTGTCAGGGGCACCACCGGCCTCGCAGGGGCACCTTTGGCCCGTCAGGGGCACCACGTGCCTGTCGGGGACATTTCAGGCTTATCAGTGGCACCACAGTCCTGTCAGAGGGGGCAACGGCGGCCTAGCACGGGTACCGGCCTGCCAAGGGCACCACCGGCCTCGCAGGGGCACCATGGGCCTGTCAGATGCACCACTGGCCTGTCGTTGGCACTTCAGGCTTGTCAGGGGGCACCACAGTCCTTCCAGGGGCACCACAAACCTGAGGGGCACCTGCGGCCTGGCAGGGGCACCACAGGCCCGCCAGGGGCAACACACACAAAATAAAATATATAAAAAAAACAAAAAAAGAAAATAGGGCACCACCAAAATGAAGTGGCCGAAATCCGATGAGTTTTTAATTTTGGGTATAGGTAGGGGCACCACGTCGATTCATGACCCTCCCCTTGGAGTTTTCCTGGATCCGCCCCTGGCCCTGCTGTCATGTCGAAAGCTGCCAAATCATTCGTGAGTATTCATAGGTAGGTACTAAAGGCCTTTAGAGGTAATCCTTCACAGCTTCCAATTGCAGCTCTGTTAGTGTGCAACGAATACAATGGATAAGACTGGATACAATATTTTGGCATGGAATGGCCGTTCTTTGTCCATACCTTCTGTCAATAACATGTTAAGTGAAACACAACCTCTTTTTTGGATTGCAATACAACATTAAAGTGGCCACAACTTGTTTGTTATTACTAAAATCAAATTACGGAAGGCGAAAGTGGGGAAACAAATTCATCGTTATGATAAACCATAGAACACTGTAAAACAGCGTCCGAGATGCTGAAATCTATGAATAAACAAATAAAATAACAAAAGAAAACAGATTTTATCTAGTTTCCCGTACCCACTGCAATCGGTGCGCTTTTGATCTTAATTCATTGTTGACAAACATGATGACTGATGAGACAGAGCTTGCCATTTTAATATGGTTGAACTCTATTATCAACATCACCAGTTTGTTTAGACGGCGTGCGGTATCGTCTTGCGTCGTTACCAATCCCGCGGACCACAATACACCATTGTGGGCCGTGGCATACGACGCCACATTAGTTTACGAAGTTACGCCTCAGCGGTTCTCCACACCACACACTGAAACCGATGGGGCGCCGGGGTCGGCCGCCTGGTGACCAGGGGTCACAGGTCAATCGTGGGTCAGGTCAGGGAAGGTCACCACTTGCATAGGCCCATTCAATGGACTTGGACACCGATCAGAAAGTGGAGGAACGTAGGCTCTGCTCTTGCTTTGGTGCATGTGTGGTTTACTATCCACTGGATAGGCGACCGCTTCCACCAACATTCTAGTCAGTACGACCAATCAATTGTTTTGTTGTCGTAAACCGGTTTGAAATCATGTCTGGACTAAAAAGTCAACTAATCAAACCTATGCGGCCTGAATTAGAGTTGTGGAGTAGAAAGATCCCTTGAATGGTAACTGGTTGAGTTACATTTGGTATTTGCACACACCCTGATGGCACTTGGCGCCAACAATATTCAATGATCAATGTTCATGATAGTTCCAAAGGCCAGGAAGCAAGAGCCAATGCTGGTCGCTAATTCCAGAAAGGTATACCTATGCACCATAAATACTTGTTTTCCTCTCCTGATATTAAATGTCAAAACATGCTGCAACTCTCGGGTCTGTTGGTGTCACCAATTGGCCTAAACATCCTAAATTAGGTAATGGATATAAAAACATAGTTAGCATTGTCAGCGTTGATCCAGCCTGTGTTTCCGAGCGGGTCGGCGCTGCGGCTGTCAGTCTCGGAGTGCCGCAGTTTCCACGCTCGGGTGCCAGGGGTCACGGCCTGCCTCCGCGGCCACTTGCCAGCGCCTCCCACCCGCTCACCCCTCCACTGCGCCGGCGCGGGTATGACGGCATCCGAAGACGTGGCGCGCGTGTGCGGCGGTCTCCCACACACCTCGTTTGCGGCGATGGCCGCGGTGTTAAACACGGCAGACGGGTAGCCGGCGGCACGGCTGTGGCTGGTGGCCACCGCTGCCGCGCCGGGTCGAGTCAGGTCGGATCGGTCTGGTGATGCCATTCCCTCCTCATGGTGCAGCGGCGGTTGTGGTCGCTGTATGGCGAGCTGCAGAGTTACCTCACACTTACCTCATCGATAGAAGGAAGTCACCTTTGGAAAGCGATTCAACTGCTAATGGTATTCGATGCTTTTATGAATTACAGCACTGTTTGCTGGCCTCTTCATGCTCAAATTATTTCAAAGGCAAAGATAAATTGCAGAATAAAAGAAAAGAAAATGTAATGAAACAAAAGCTAAATGTCGCTCTACAGCAAAACGACCTTCCCAATTCCCATTGGTTTAGAATAACTCATTTTTTTCCTTGCCAAATACAACAGCATTTCGAGCTGATCTCATTCCGAGGTCCGAACCATTTAAACTTTGTTTATCAATCCCTCAGCTTACATCTACTGAAATCGGTAAAGGCTTATATTTTGTCGTAATGGTTTTCGTTCGGCGTCAGCCTATCGTGTCAAAATGGTTCAAATGACCACGGCTTAAGTATTTGAGGTTTGTCTCAAGGCATGTGCAGAATCGCCTGTAAGCTGGCAATGCATCCTACTGAAATTCACCGCAAAATAAACGTTACTTGTGCTTTACGTCGCCACCAGCGTCATCATAATTTACAATAATATATTGGCTGGTTGGTAAGTACGGTTCAGCGCGTTTTACGAGCTCGTTAATCGTCCAACGTCTTGTCACCTGCCAATTACCCGCAACAGTGAGCTGAGAATCATCATTAACCCTGAACAACAGTGTGAGGGCGGGACCCACCCTGCTCGTGATGTTGTCGCTGTGCGCGACTGTTTCGCCGTCTGTTAGTCGGTCAGACGTGCTCAGTCTGTTGTCGCAGTGTCAGGGTCAACAGAGAACATGGGACACACGACAGACTATCGGCGGATGTCTCCTCCTGAGCGGATGCGGAATTTGTGATTGCTGTTAGTCGTCAAATAATTGATGAGCTTGTGCAAAGTCAGAGTCAGATATTACATAATCTTTGTATAAAACAAACATATAGTTGCATAACCTATCAATAATCATGTTACGGGTGGCAGGTAGTCATATTACACATGACACCATTATCATGTGGATATAAACCTGTGCATAATATCAAAGGGAACCGAATGAATCAACAGCAGCTGAGTCCGCTGAATGGTTTCAAATGTTGTCCTCCATGAGGTCACACTGTCCAGCCGGCGCGTTTCCATCCATTCTGGGAATCACGGACACGAGTAAATTGGCGTGGCGCCGCTCCCATGGCGTCTGGGCCACCATGGAGCGTGACACGCCGCCTCTGAATCACCGGTAACATACCGAACTAGTTCACAGCACCAGTGCGTTTAGTCGGGGCTGACTGCCGCTGCCGACAGGGCTGCAATTAGCCCGCCCGTGCCTCTGTGTTTGGATCGGACGTGGAGACAGCGTGCCAGACTGGGGGAGGGGGCAGGGCTGGAAGGAGGGTTAGGGCTGGTAGAAGGGAGAACATGGATTAAACAGGGATCAAATAGGGATCAATACTGGTGTTAGGGAGAGGCACTGCTGATGGGAGAAAAGGGCAGTGCTAATGGAAGGGAAGGGAGAGATGATCGGAGAAAGCATGGACTCGAAAGCAATGATCTCATATTGGGGAGGTAGGTAAGCATCTGGAGGGAGAGACCCGTGATGCAGACAAGAGCATGTATGTGGAAAGGATCACTGCTGGTGGAAGGATATTACATTTGACGGTGCCTGGTGTCGAAGGGAAGGTCAATGCCGATCGAGGGGAGGGGCAGTGTCAGTTGGAGAGACAGACAGTCACGGGCCGCGCAGACCGGTCACGCGCGCCCCATCAGATCCGCTGACCCGATGAGCCGGAACGCCGTTAGTGCGTGCATCGGAGGGCGGTGAGGAGAGGTGACCAGTGACGCGGGTCACGGTCCACACGGCTGACCTCACCGGAGCCGACAGGTCGCAGCGCTCACCAGAGCACCAAATAGGGCCCGGGGTGTGTCGTTGGGCGGCCGGTATCGTCAGGGAAGTCTCCGCGCTGACTCGAGATAAAACAGCCACCCATGGTAATTGTTTTCTTAGCTCAAGCGATTTATTTTGAAGTTGGAGAGCAGGACCATTGTCACCATTGCGTGCACGGAACTTTTACTTTAACTGCGCTTTCTTATGCTTAGGATTTAAGTGTCACACTGCATCAACTTCCGAGGAACTTGGTTCTTTTGCCCTGATGACGGGATCAGCTTCATCCCTAACCTCGGTCACGGCAGCAGTCTGCATACCAGACAGCTGGTTATGCCAACCCTGCGGACCCGGCCATTCCAAGCCCAAACATCATCGTTCGGATCTGTCAGCCTTTGATTACCTGGTGACGAAACACCATTCATATCGAGATCCACATAATTTGAATGGCCTACCGAAGAAGCCATTGGTATGGAATGTCACCCGGAGTCTACCACTGACACTGTCTATCACTTATGTATCCGGCTAACCCGAAAGGTGGCTGTCCGTTTTCATAACCCGTACCGATCTGGAACCGTGACTCCAGTGGTAGTTTGTCACATGTGAAGCGGTGTCTCTCCAGCTATTACGAACCGTGGGGAAAGTGAGCGATGTTCTGTCCTGTGTCGACCGGTCACGGATCGGCTAAGGCTGAGGCCTGTTATCGGACGCAGTTGGTAGACCAACGACATGGTACCCCACCGACTGGAGATATCTAAAACTGTGACCCGTAACCGCCGGGCCCGGTCTCACCGCAACTCCAGAACACAAAACACAAGAAAAGGGTTGCAAAGGTTGCAAGAAGACTTTTTAAGTTAATAAGTGAATTAATTGATTCACTTTAAAGCCATTCATATTCATTCATTCAGCTTTAAGTGCTTTAAAGCTGATACGGTGACAATAAAAGATGTCGAAAAGTTAAATTCTGATCACGAAGTAAACCACCAGTATAACGCCTTTTGGGGCGACTAACGGAGCGAGCGAGAGGGTGGGCCTTGCACGTGCGGAATTTCGAGGGGGTACCTCCAACTGACTTGTGCACGGCACCCTACTAACCGGTCTCTAGCGATGTGCCAAATTTGGGCACAATCGGCCCAGCCGTTCTCGAGATCTGGAAGCGGCACCCTGCACGTGCGCACGTGCAAAATGGGTCATAACTGACTTGTGCACGGCACCCTACTAACCGGTCCCTAACTGTGTACCAAATTTGAGCGCAATCGGTCGAGCCGTTCTCGAGATCTGGAAACGACCCCTGCACGTGCGCACGTGCAGCAGCACCCCAACTCTGGCACATGGATATGCAGTGCCTAGTGGGTGCCTACCTACATGCCAACTTTGAGCCCAATCGGCCCAGTGGTTACCGAGATATTGCAACAATTGCAAAACTGACACCTCTTCGTTTTGCACGTGGCACGTGCATAAGGGGTCACCCACATGCATCGGGAATAGTCCAATACTTGGTAGAAGGAATGAAGCTACCCTACAAAAATTACCGCATGTAAATCGGTCAAGTGGTTGCTGAGATATAAGCTTCGCAAAAGCGTCCGCACGGCCGGCCGGCCGGCCGGCCGCTCATACTCAGAAATTTCCGTTAATCTAAGGAAAGACTACGCTCGCTTCGCTCGCTCCGTAATGAATGATTTCAATAAGGAATTAAGGATGTAGTAAAATAACTAAGAGGAGGACGCCAGCCACTAAAAGCCACCATTATTTGAAAAGGCCGCCACCTAGCCTAGCCCTCAAACCAGACCAACCCATCAGCTGCACCGTGGCTCACTGGCTACATAGACCACAGCTAGCAATAAATTCGGGCTCCTATCATGGCACGGTACAGCTGTGATATAATCTTCTATTGCATAAAACATAAAAGGGTTGAATGACACCTTCCGTGACATATGTTTATTAACTCCTATGTTTTTATAGTATATGTTCTCCCACGTGTTACCTGTCATGCAGGTTGTAAAGATGGCTGTTAAGATTACTTTATTGTTGCAGCCTGCACTAATTGAAAAGACTGCAGATGTCTATCGGTTTGTGAAATACTTTCCAACTTAATCAGCGCTGGTCCCAGACTGTTCTTTTAGAAGTAAGCTCACAAAGCAGCCAAATTACAGGCTGCATTTTGGAATATGTACTTACATAATGTATAACCCTAGACTGCAATTGTATAAATCACTATCTCGTTTGCATAACAGTACTTTAATTCTCCCGACACGTATTGCATACCTGAAGGTAATGGCTCGTTTCCACCGTCTTTTCTGAGCCTGCCTCTTCGCGCGGCTTCTCGTCTCCCGAACCCGTGGCCCCGGAACTCCCGTTCAGTTAATTACAGCGGCACCGCTTCCCCTACCGCGGAAGAGATCGTGTACCGTTCCGGGGGCGAGGTCAGGTCGGCAGCACCCATTAAATCAGCGCTGCCCGGAGGCGGGACAGGGTGGCAAGTGCTGGCCGTCGGCGGCCGGCCTCCCCGTTTGCAGCGGGGTGCCGCCCCCTGCCCCGGGGCGGCTCGCCGGCCGGCCCGCTCCAGACCTGGTGAAGGTCGCCACCCGGCCCTGGGCCGCCGTCGGCCGTCGTGTTTTGTCGGGGTGGGCTGCGGCGTGTGTCCCGCCGACGCCCGGTACCGGTCACTGGAGTAATTACGAGTCGATGTCTGAGGTACGCTACCGCGCCGAGCACTGAGGCTGATGACAGAGTGGGAGCAGAGAGGGACGTCCAATAGCTGACCGGGAGCTGAATAGCTGACTACATCGGGGGACTCACCTCAGTGGTCACCATGTCACTAAACGTAGTGAATAAACGCGGTGGTACACAGCCACGGGAAGGGACTCTGAAATCAGTGTCATCCAAAATGACAGATTACCGGCTATGTGCTTATTACGACCATACACTCCCAGCAAGCTATGTTTGTGTTACGCACATTTATATAGTTTCTCATGCTCGGCGCAGCGTTTATCGTCTTCCCACCGTGTATGGATTCGATTAGAACCTAGCATTTTCACTTTTCATTAACAAAGGTTTCATCGTACAAGTTATACATACTTTAATTTATAACATACTTTACCAATTTTTGATCATGGACAACTTTCTGCTATTGTCGTCAGGTTTTTGTCTTGGGTTTGAAATTGAGTCATGGCTAGATGGTCAGCTTAGATCGTTGAGAGCTTTGTTAATGTATAGGTAAGCTTGGTACATTTATTTTAGTACATTTTGCAATGTTAATATAAATCTGCATGGAATATTACACATAAGTCCAAATCACTTTTCATGTTTCACGCATGTTATGTAGGTACTGAAATAAACATGCGTGAGCTCATCTAAGAGCGTCTCTTTCCTTCACTTTTATGACACCATCTTCACCTCGTTGCGCTGACTTGACCCCTTGTCGACCTTGAGAAATCAGTATGGTTTGACGGCGCGAGCTATGGCTGGGATGGGAAACTATCGCACCATTTCGGTACCAGACGGATGCAGTGAACTCTGCGGTTACGGCAGCCAGGCCCCTTTTGACAGTCCCTGGTGTTAACCTTCACCGGTTGACACCTGAGCTAATCAGTTTCACACACTTAGAAATGAAACCACTAATTCATAATTGAACTATTGAATTCATATAGACAAGGATTTCGACGCTTCGAAGTGTTATGAGTTAATTGGTAGATCGGTGTTGTAAACAAATATGACTTGGGCCTAAGTATATGAACACTTTATATCTCTAAGCGACCGTTTAGCATGAAACACCGCAATTTGATAATGAAGGCACAACTCTACATACATAGCCTCTATAGGTCCTGCATGGCCTTACATCGTCCTCTGGGTCTGCACGGTCCTGCTTGGTCTTGCATGTTTCTCTGGGTTCTTCGCAGTTCTGCACGATCCTGCAAAGTCCTACAGGGTCGTCGCTCGTCTGGTCCTGGTATCTTCCACTGTGCGCAGAGGACACCGAGCCTAGGACACCGAGCCTGACCGGCGCCACACACGGCACACAGGAACAAAGAGCGCCGCCTGCAGCTCGACGGCGCCTGGGGCGGTGCCCTGGGGTACTGCTCGTCGCCGATCATCGGGGCGAGGTCACGGCGAGGTCAGCAGCATGGCTGCTCTCTCTCTGGAGCCTAATGGTGCGGCCAGTCTCGCCCTGGGGCCGGCCCTCCGGCGGGCCGCCAGCAGCCACTTACCGCTCGCTAATGAGGCCCGTCACACGGACAAACGCGAGCATGCACTCGCGCACCACGCACATGCAAACGCATACAAACACGCAAACAATTACGCACATACGAACTAACACAAGGCACAAACAAAAGGCCATTTGGAACACATATAAGTATGAAGAGTAGCATCCACAAAAGCACAGAATAGATAGGTATGTACACTTCTTCGCAAATTTGAGTAATTGCACGTTGTGCAGTTGTTTACCTAAATATATGCGTACTGATGAACGAGGGTGTAGTTAGTTACATAAAATCTTACCAATGCACACACATGCACACTGCACACATTTAAAACCATGCACTCAATTTACAAGCCGCAACAGCCTGTCGGCTTGCACATTGCAGGCCATTTTACACTTGTGGTGGAGTCGGACTACTGCTTGACTCGGACTGCTGTCATTATACCGTTAATTGCTCTTCAACAGGAGAGGTTCTCCTCGCACATAAATTTCGGCACGTGTTCATGACCCATATTGACCTGGATTTCCTACTCGAATATCCGTTTCAGCCAAGGTGACTGCATGCCTGGCTGGCCCAGCGTGGTCGTTATGCTTGCAGCGATATCAATATAGCCTGGGTGTGTTGGCTGCTTGCCGGCGGTCTGGTGCTTGCCAAGTACCCGTTGAGAGTGAAGGTAGCGCGTCGGAGCCCGTAGTCCATTAGGCAGTGACCCATTGCTGAGCGGGTGTGACCATGAAGAACTGCGCAGCTGCCGCAGCCACGTCACAGAACTGGCACGGCTGCCAAACTTCGCGCACTCCTGCATAACCCACTCAAGCTTAGATATTCCGATACCTATAATCCTACATAACTATAATGTATCATAAGTCTGACTGGACGTCCAGTGAGTGCCAGAAACTTGTGCTAAACACTGACACTATCTGAGAGCTTGAGCTGCCGGTGCAGTTCCGACCTAGCCGAGCCCCGCCTGTCGCCAGGGGCAATGTCAGACGGACCCGGCGCCGGCCGGTCACGTGATCTGGGGGCCCGGTGGAGTCCGCGTTGCATGTGACCCAGATCGGGGGGGGGGGGGAGACTCTGCGCGGCCGACACCTCCGGCCGGACTCTGGGGGCCCCGAGTCCGGGGTATGGTGGCCAGGAAACGCCCTGCAGTCGACCAAAGGGCCATTTACATGGCTGATTCACCCAGTAAAGGTCGAGGGCTGACGGCGACGTTGCGTAAACGGCTGGTGGTCACCAGTGAGTCGTACTGCCGTTCTTGGGAGACCTTCGGCGCACGCAACCTTCAGTTTCAATGGCTAGAGGCGGGAGGAAACGGATGTTTCCACTGAATCAGCTTGACCAGCTTACTGACCGTCGTCCGCTTCGCCAAGGGAACACTCGCCGGACGGCCTCTCCATATACATAGTAGAATGCGAGACGTGGAAAGATCGCTGTAACCCCTACGTTAGCACCTGCCTGTGCCGTGAGTCGATTGCGTTTGCACGTGCAGTGTCAATTGTGGTAACCCAGAATCTAGATTGGCCGCCACAGCATACGCCCGAGGCCTGGCTGGGACCCGTGCCCTGCCCTGCAAAGCTTGGGGAAAGGGGCGGTAGGTGTGACTGCGGTTTAGGACGTGGGTGTGGGCCCCAATGACCATTGCTCCAAGGCAACTTTGGAGTGGCATGGTTATTGAGCGCTCGCTGAGAGGCTGCAGTCGCTGGAAGTGTGTCTGCTGGCTTTATAGCCTGGGTCTACTGCGTCGGCTCTTCCCGATGCGGTCTGAGTTGTTTTCTGATCTGATCTGTTCGAAGGTTTCACGGGCCTTCCATTGGTAACGTTCAGTCCATTTATTGGTTTACGATTTATTGCTGGAAGTAGATCTATTATGCCAGCTCCATTAGATTTCGTGTCTAATGAATGAAATTGAAATGAAATATTGCAAACCTTTTTTTCTGCTTTAGTTGATCATGGTTGATAAAAACCAGAAAGAATGAATCCAACTGAACCTCATGTATGTATACGGGGTCCGATGAATGAATTACTGTGCATTCTCATCCGGCATTGACTATTATTTATATGCATCTGCCCTTCTACTCATGGCACACAGTGTGTCGGACCCCTCATCATTTCTCACCTTCAACTAATAGCACCAATTCGACAATATCCGTCAGCGGCAGCGGCCATCAGTGCGGTAATAGTTCATCAAAAGTGAGATCACCACACTCTGTGCGTATCCGGTCTGTGGCGTCACAGGTGGGCGGTAGAGCTGAAACAATTGAATGTGTCAGCTGTGAAGAGGTGAAGGGGGAGGGGGTGGGGTATGAGTGGTAGAAAAAGACCACTCTCTACAGTCTTCACCTCCACGATCAAGCTGCTGGTGTAGGGTTAGAATTTCACCTGGTCGCCCAATATGTCAACGGTAATAGGACCTGGCGTAGGTATCTGCCTACAGAGGTCTCTGGATGGCAGACTCCTTCTATAATATCGATGCACTATTTCACTGCTTGCTGCTACGCATATGGTTATCACGCTGTTATCAGCGCTAGTCTTTGAATTGATACGAGGCGTTTCACCCAGTTTCTTAGTTCCTGCTAAGGTGATATCGTTCGTTCATTCCTGGTCCTTTCCTCAAGGCAATACGAGTACAGGGTGTCCCGAAAGTTTTGCAACATCCTTAACGTTGTAAATTAAACACTTCAGAGTTGTCCTTTCCGCTTTATTTAACAACCAACATAGTCACCGCGAAGCCGGGCACACTTCTGGACACGTGATGGCATGCTGGCCACCAGGCAGCGCAGTGTGTCCGCGGAGATGTCTCTCCAGGCCTTCTTCAGCCGGCGCTCGAGCTGACCCAGGTTGGTGGCGGGCTCCTGCTGGCCGAGGCTCTCCTTCATGATTGCCCACACATTCTCTATCGGGTTTAGGTCGGGGGAGTTGCCAGGCCACTCCCCTTTACCCCAAAACCCTGGGAGGTGTTCCGCACACCATTCTTGTGTCCGCTTTGCGGTGTGTGCTAGTGCGCCATCTTGCATAAAAATTCCTTCTGACCTCCGGTCGACGATTTTCTTCTCCGTGACACCGCCATTGCTGCTCTTACGGTTGACCACCGGCAGAAGTGAGCCCTCCAGAATCTCGGACACGTAGTATGCGGTGTTGACAGTCTGGTTTTTTGGCACCACGTGAAGTTCAGTCAGGCCCTGTGCGGTCATTCCGCCCCACACCATGAGTTTCGCGGGGTGCTTGATGGTTTCAACCGGGGGCACTTCGTCGCGAGATTTCGCCCAGACTCGATCGTTTTGCCGATTTGGCGTGTGCTGGATTTCGAAGATGGACTCGTCGGACCAGATGACGTTCTTGAACTCATCGAAGCCCCAATTTTTTACCCTCTTGCAAAATTCCAATCTTGCAAGCTTCTGTTTTCTTGTCATTTTCGGCTGTTTTGATCTTTTGTACGACCGGAAATGCTTCGACTGGGTCATGAACCGATGGACACCCGACTTTGACACCGGGTAACCCTTTCGCGTCAGCCGCGTGGCCAATTTCCTGACGCTTTGGCCACGCTTGCCAGCAGCTTTGGCACAGACGATTCTGGCGACGTTGGACACGGCACGCGGCCGGCCTGAACGTTTCTTGTCGGCTAACGGTTTGCCGTCGCGAAAACGTTTCTACCACCGGTAGACAGTGGTCCGATCGACGCCCAGCTTCTCTGCGACAACCCCCTGCGCCACGCCACCTTCCAGCAACCCGATCGCGCGGGAGCGCACCGCCTCTCTGCGCGTTACCCGTCCGGCCACCTTCATGTCTGCGACTGACCTAAGGTCAGACGGCGGCCGCCCCAGACGGGTCAGCCGTGCCCCGCGGCAATAACCGCCGCTGGGTCGGGTGGGCAGTCGCGCCGTCTACCCGGGACAAGCTAAAGGTTGCCAGTGGAACGTTGATATTAGCGGTAGAGACAAAACATACGGGAAAACGGATGTTGCAAAACTTTCGGGACACCCTGTACAGTGTGTGAAATACTGAGCCATCCCGACTTGCACAGCAGGGTGCAATTATACAACACAATTCCTTATGCAAGAGGGACCGATAAAATAACACACACAAAAAAAAACTGAAACTCTGCATAAGAAAAAAAGCATCACCTCGGAGACTACAACTTTACCTAGAACAGCAGCAACACCAAAGAGATTCCAACTCTACATAGAACAGTAGCACCAGCACGGAGACTGCGACTTTACATAGGACAGTAACACCACCACCAGAGACCGCAGCCCTATACAGAACAATAACATTACGAAGGCTGCAAATATACATAGGACAGTAGCAATGTCACGGAGACTGCAACTCTGCATAGTACAGTAGCACCAGCACGGTGACCATTATGGAGACTGCGACTTTACATAGGACAGTAGCACCATCACGGTGACCATTATGGAGACTGCGACTTTACATAGGACAGTAGCACCATCACGGTGACCATTATGGAGACTGCGACTTTACATAGGACAGTAGCACCATCACGGTGACCATTATGGAGACTGCGACTTTACATAGGACAGTAGCACCATCACGGTGACCATTATGGAGACTGCGACTTTACATAGGACAGTAGCACCACTACAGAGACCACAGCCCTAGTTATACATACCAATGCATACCCACGAGGACTGCAACTATAGGTACGAGTAGCAATGTCACGGAGCCTGCAACTCTGCATAGTACAGAAGTACCAACACGGAGACTGCAACTCTACATAGAACAGTAGCACCACTACAGGGACTGCAATGGTACATAGAACAGTAGCACCACTACGGAAACTGCAACTCTATACAGGACAGAAGCACTACCATGGAGACAGTAGTTTTACATATAATGGAATCATTTCGGAGGCTGCAACTTTGCGTAGAACAGTAGCACCACTACAGACACCAACTCTGCACAGAACGGTAACCTCACCGCGGAAACTGCAACTGTACATAGAACAGTAGCACCACTACAGACACCAACTCTGCACAGAACGGTAACCTCACCGCGGCGGAGACTGCTAGGCTACAGTTAGAAGAGTAGCACCATTCGGGAGACTAACTCTCTGAAGGAGTGGAGTTCTAATAGCGACTGCCGGTGCCCCATCTGAAAACGAAGTCTTATCCATTCTGTTACCTATTTATGCTTGCAAATTGACGCCCTGAAGGTATGTACGCCAACGTGAATGGCACGTGAATGTTAATCTCACATAAGCACCCCCTCCCCAATTCAGCTTATTGAACAGAATATAGGTTTGAGCCCTCAGCAACGCTTGTCTACGGTACAGCGTTCACTCACAGTCTCTATAGGCACTGGATCTCATTGGAAGATGCGTGCATTTGAATTTTCACCGTTTCGAACTATCCACCAACTATGCTGCGCCTGACGCCGAGCGGTGACACACGCGTCCCCGACCGGTCCCATTGGTGATTCGCCCCCCTGCCGGCAACTCCAGGGTGCCAATCGTTCAGTCCGAGGTCACCAATGACCCCGGGGCATCAGTAGCACCTCTCCGTGTATCAGAGTCGGGTGTCAGCTGCAGGCTCGATCCAGCTGCCGACCGGTCCATCCCATGGTCGGTCCGAGCTGTCAGGGTCAGCAGGAACTGGGTGACCGGGACAGAGGGGAGGGAGAGGATCTGGAGGGACAGAGGGGAGGGCAGATTGGAGGGACAGAAGGGAAGGACGGAAAGAACAGACGAGGGAGACAGAGGGAAGAACATGACCTGGGAGACGGGAAGGACAGATGAGGGATCATTTGGGAGGATTTGAAATAGGTGAGGATTTTTTAAAATAGGATTTGGAACAGTATGGACTTTTCCACGCAGCAGAACGGTCGGCCGATCTTGGCGACGAGACAACACTTGAGATGAACAATTGTTAGCAGAGGGAGAATCAGAATTAACGACGCAATTATTAGAAAAAAGTAAACTTATGTCAAGGAAAACCAAAAACAACGGTCACAGACTCACATTGTTGAACTAAGAAAGAAGAATGTTACAATAGAAAAAAATTGCCTCGTGGTGGAAAACTGAATGTTAGCGAGAGAAATCAGTAGTGCTTGTGATTAGTGATGTCAATTACAGAAAATCGGAATACCGATACCAAACCAAATACCAACCAAAACCGGGGGGGGGGGGGAAATACCGAAACCGAACCAACTTTGAAAGATGAGGGAAATACCAACTTTTTACCAATTTCCTAGCCTCTTTTACATTAGTAAGGGTTCATAATACCAACAAAATACCAAACACATTAGGATTGAAATACCAAATACCAAGTTGGTATCGGTTTGGTATCGGTATACCAAAAAGTTGGTATCCGATTGACATCTCTACTTGTGATAATGCATCAACGAAATGCAGCCTGGATTTTGGCTGGCGTGACGACAGCCTTTCAGTTGTAATGTTGATGTTTACAATGTTGCTGGAGGTCGTACGCCGTGCTCCACCGCTGGCTCCGTTTCTTTGCCAGTGTGTGATAAGGAAGCAGATGCCACTGACGTCGTTTCCCGTTACACGCCTTTATATTTTGAAAGGACTTTTGCATATGAAAGGATCAGCAGGCGCTACAGACCTTGTAGCTCTCTCTCTCTCTCTCCCTCTCTCACTCTCAGAATGCAGACTGAGGCCCTCATTTATGATGGGGCGCGGCAATGCATTGTTTCAGCTACAGCCTTGGCTGTATTTTGATTAACTCTCTCTCTCTCTCTCTCTCTCTCTCTCTCTCTCTCTCTCTCTCTCTCTCTCTCTCTCTCTCTCTCTCTCTCTCTCTCTCTCTCTCTCTCTCTCTCTCTCTCTCTCTCTCTTTCTCTCTCCCTCTCTCTCCTCTCCATGTTCCCTCTCCTCCTCTCTCTCTGTTTCTCTGTTTTTTCACTTTTATTAACTTTATTTGTCTTATGCCCCCGTCTGACCGCCGCGCTGTTGGACCCGACTGACCCCCGGATGATCTCTGCCACAGGTGCTGCTGACAGCAGCGTTGGCCGCTTTGGCGGTGACAGCTGCCCCTCAGGATGGTCTGCCCACACCTCCAATCATCATGTTTGGAGGATTCCGGCCCATATCATCATCGAACAGCGGCCCATCGCCCGGGGTCAACCGGCAACTGCAGGTCAGTTATAGCGCGGGGCAGCAGGGAAGGACCGGGTGGGCCAACTGTGGTCTGTGTCTGGGATCCAGGCGGAGCTGGAGTGGGACCGGAGTGGGCTTTTATTGGGACTTGGTTGGGAGGTCAGTGGGACATGATTGGGATATCACCGGGACATGTAGGTTACTGAACGGAAGTGGGACGTGCTGAACCAGAGTGGGAATTTTGTGTGACATGAGCGCTTCCCGTTCTCCTGAACATTAGCTTACCTTTAGACGCCATATTTATCATCATGTACATTGCAATACACTTCTGACCTATGTGATCTGTTCGTGACCCCAGGTCAACTCTGGTCGTGGCCGGCCGGTGCCTCGCCCCGTCAACATTCCTCTCCGGCCGGCCGGAATCGTCCTGCCGCAGCGGCCTGGCAGGCTGCTCTTCAACAACAACAACAACAACAACAATAACAACAACAACGGTGGAGGTCAGAGCCCGCAGACGTTTGTGCAGAGTCCGCCGCGGCGGCCGGCTGCGGCTCGTCCGGTGATTGCGGCGCCGGTCCGCCCCGCGCCGCCTCAGGTCAGTTCGCCGCGCCGGCAGACGGCCGTACCATGGATTACTTAGCAGACAGCCGTATACCATGTTAGTTATCCATGGCCGCACCGAACTCAGACGGTTGGATGGGCTGGGGCATGTTTATTGTTTATGACACTGTATAACATAAGCGAATACGTGAATTAAAGCCTCTTGTTTCGAGGTCTGCGAGTGATGTGTTTCGCTTTTAAAATAACTTTCTATATGCCAACTTTCATGTAGTATGTAATGCCGTTTCAATTACAGATATCTGCTTATGTATATATGCGTTTATCATCTGACATGTAACTCGGACGTCTTTGCCGTTTTCAGGTGGTCCAAGTCCAGCAGCAGCAGCAGAGGCCTCCTCAGCCCCCTCAGCAGCGTCCCCCTCAGCCTCGGCCCCAGCAGCAGCAGAGGCCCCCTCAGCCACCTCAGCAGCGACCTCCTCAGCGTCCCCAACAGCAGCGGCCTCAGCCGCAACCCCAGAGACCTCCTCAGCCCCAGAGGCCTCCCCAGCCCCAGCCCCAGAGGCCCCCTCAGCCTCGGCCTCAGCAGCAGCGACCCCAGCCCCAGCCCCAGCCCCAGCGACCTCCCCAGCCCCAGCCGAAGCCCCAGCCCCAGCGACCTCCTCAGCCCCAGCCCCAGCTCCAGTCCCAGCCGAAGCCCCAGCCGCAGCCGCAGAGGTTGCCGCAGAACAAGGGGAACGTTCACGCCGGCGTGCTGCCGCTGCAGAATGAGGTGGCTGCCGACTCACTGCCGCTCTTCCCGCCACTGGGTAATGCTGGCCGCTAACAGCCGCGATTGCAGCGCCATCTGCATGTATACATCGACAGCAGCGCCCCTGGCAGGACCTTAGTGAAACTGGTGGTTGACTGACATAAGAAGTTACATCAACATGCAACGGGCGTGAAGGGAAGACTGCGAGCTACCTACCCATGCGATATTGCTGATGTGGACTGAGCTGATAAATAAGGATGATGCACCGTCCTCGCTTACCGAAAATAGCAACCAAGACCAGCGATCAGTGAGGGTA
Organism: Amphibalanus amphitrite; assembly: GCF_019059575.1. Classification (NCBI taxonomy): domain Eukaryota; kingdom Metazoa; phylum Arthropoda; class Thecostraca; order Balanomorpha; family Balanidae; genus Amphibalanus; species Amphibalanus amphitrite. The sequence continues at coordinate 25,494 of NW_024883684.1, forward strand.
TGCTAGCATAGCATAGTGCCGCGAAGTGATTATGGACCAATTCTTCCTCACTGGGGTCCACAGCGACCATTAGTGGGGAGGCTTCAACTTCCATGCAACTCGAATGGACACAATCGTGATGTTACCAGCGGCCAGCTCAGAGCACTTGTCCCCGTCTGTTGGAAACAGAGGTAGTGGTCACGAAGTGCAGTGAGGAGTGAACATTGTCGCCCAAGGAGCTGATATTGGAAACCGTCAGTTTCCGGAATCACGTAACGTGCTAAGAGTGAATTGGGAATGGATACAATAGTATGATGTGCTGTATTTTTAAGTGATGACTAAGAGTAGGAGAATCGACAGCTACATAGGTGTTTATGTGATTTTGATACATTTCAACCCTGGTGTCATCGAAGACCCTTCAAGACATCGGTTCGTTCGCGAACTGTATATCAATATATATCATTATTTATAGCCCTTCGAAACTACTGGAAAAACAATGTGTGATGTAAAATATCGCAAATAATTGAGTTCGTGTTCCATCGGCTGACATTGCTAGTTGCTACACAAAAACACTGTTATTTCCAAGGGATAATTATTGGCAGATTTGTCATCACCGTTCATTGCACTTTATTGCACTGGTCAGTGATTGCGAGCATCGAGTCACTATATTTATGCTTATAAATGTGTGTGTGTGTGTGTGTCTGTTCTGTATGCTGTGTTTGTTGTCAAATAGATGTTTTCACAAGTCTGAGAGTGAATGTTAACCCTCGCCCGTATAGGGGGGGGGGGTCGAACGGACCCCCCCCCCCTCGGTTTTTCGCGAATAACTCGCGTAAAAAGCGGCCGATCGCGACGAAACTTTCAGTACCCTCGCGTTAATCAATTTTACACCTACCCTGAAATTTTCATGACCCTGACCCTAATGACCTTTGACCTGTGACCTACTTTTCGAGACCATGTTTGGCCGGAATCGCGATTCGGCGTATGTCGGCTCGCATTAGCAGCGCGTTTGCAGTCTTTTCGTGATTTTAAGCGTTCAAACATGGGAGATGATGTTGCTCCCATGCATGAGGGTGGGTGTCAAGGTCACCTGAAGGTCAGGTCAGGTCATTGACCTTTGGTGACCTCGGTTCACTTTTTCGAGTTTTACATGTTTCTTAGGCCAGTTTTTTAGCTGAATTCGAATCTAGCAGCCATTTGAACATTTACGAAGCAGTTTTGGTGCCTTCGTAACATGTTACGAAGCTGTCAGAGGCGGTTGCCACCTACTACGAATACCTTTACTGGTTGACCTGACCTGACCTGACCCGACCTGGCCTAAATGTATGAAGACATCATCTGTGATCAAAACTAACATGATATTCGTGATCAGCACCACGAAAAAATCCATAGCAGCCACGCTTTACGACTTTCTAGCAGGTCCCGATTTTCCCGACTTTTGGGTCATTGACCTGACCTGGAAGGTCAACCGATGACCTAGGACCTTAAAATTGGGTATCATTGGCTTCCTCTCGTCACGAGCAACACGCTCGTTTTTTTCGCGAAGCTCTAGCTCGATCAGAGGCGAAACGGCAAGGGGGTCCAACGGACCCCCCCCCCCCCCTTATACGTTCGCGGCTGGAAAAACACCAATACGGGCGAGGGTTAAGTGAAATGCAGTTCTAATACAATTTCGATGTCTATATTTGGAGGAGGCCAAATAAGTTATTCGACGATTTTTATCCGCATAATCGCTGTTCAGGGTAAGGAGCGTGTTCCATGAAAACTGCATGTTTGTATCAGCGATTAGTTATGTAAGTACCATAGAACCTCAGTTTGCTTAAGAATTGACCGAGAATCGGCTAGGAGGAAACAAATTCATTGCCTGTGGTCACCGATGGCGTCACAGATCAGATCAACGTTAAAGCTATATATGTTTTGGAATGCTCAGGTCCACAGTTTTGGGGCTCTACGCCGCCGCTAAAGGCGCTTAACAAGTCCTGGCTCATTTGATATAGGTACACAGTATGTACACCCCCATAAAATTGTGCTGAAGATACCCTATGGAGTGTGGCTACCGAGCTACTACTTGGCATATTTCAGGTCAAGGTTAGGTCAGAATAAGTCACTGACCCCCCCCAACGGGGCAAAGGCTGAGCTCGACTATTTTAACAAATCGGCGCATAGCTTGGATATGAATAAAGCTACAGCGCCGCACAATAGCGCATTTGCTAGCCCTATGAGCCCGCGCCCGACTGGGGTCCTGGATTTCCACGCCCTGCTGGGGGGGGGGGGGGTCATTGAACAATGATTACCCCCTTCTAACTCGCTCCTGGGCCACGTAGCGATACGCAGACGGCGGCGTTCGAGAGAGCGCCAAAAGTAATGACGAAAGCTCTTCGGTCACTTTTTGGTCAGGTCAAAGGTCAGATCACTAGAGGTCATTGAAGGCAAAATTTCGCCGATTTTCAGGTCAAATGTCGACAATATCCAAGAAGCCAACGCATAACTCTGGAACCAATAGAGCTACAGCGCCACTGAAAAGCGGGTTCAATAGCCATATTAACGCCCTTTCTGAGTAATTCTCTCAGATTTGATCTAACGTCAACGGTTCCGCCGGCAGGGGACAAAAACTGCCAAAATAGCCGATTTTTCGGAAACAGTTTTTCTATAACTTTTGACCCAAACCTTGCACGAGGTTACCTTTACAGGCATCGTATTCCTCTCGTCAAGACGCATCGAATGAACTATGGTTTGACCTTAATTAGTCACCTTGAAATTTTGACCTCAGATTAAGGTCCGAACCTGACCAGAAAGGTCGTGTTGCATATCAGTCGCTCTGTATCGTCAATATGAACACATCTAAGGTGTTTTCATCGCTATAGCGTGCCTCTATCCAAAGTTCTCAGCGAAAAACTGTTCGATACTCTTGGTGACCTAAGATGACCTCAGGGATACCTATAAGGAGGCTGGAGGAGTTACAGGTGCCATTTTCTGGTTCATTGTGTCATATCGCCGCGCCATTAGCGGCGCGCCAAAATTTGGGTACCCGTAGGGAATTGATTGAAGATATTGAGGTTTTAGTGACGTCATGATTTCTGAGTTTTCGACCAAAAACGGCACATGTTCAAAAATCATAAAAAATCACAGAATAGACATACAGACATGCCGTAAACGCCGTTAGACTGCCAATACCATGAACAACCAAATGGATATCTTCGATTTATTGATTATTGTTCTGCATTTTCCAAAATCTTGAACTGAATCTTGGCAATTTCTCGTGACTAACCGTTACTTCTCGTTACTTCCCGACCATGATACATCCATTTCTTAAATTGAACTTTTTGAACCAAACACGTACATATACGATAAAATGAATGTCACCATCGTGTTCTACGCCCCAAATTACCCATAAAACATGTGCCACAGGCTGCGAATATCAGTTTTGATTTCCGGGGATATGTGCCTACCCGGTTGACCTGACCTTGACCCTGACATATGCTTGACTGACCCCTACATGGAGCTGACACTCTTGTAGGCCTTATATGAAGGATTGTGCACCGTTTTGACAAAGTTTATGACGAGAGGCGCCCATTGCGAAGTCCTGAAATCCATGCTACTGAAAGCCTGATTTTAGGTGGTTGACCTGACCTTGACCCGACCTGTGACCTCAAAATTCAACTTTAAAGCACTCAGCTGAAGCGTTTCGTCGCGTTCTTTCGTTTGCCGCCTCGTGCGTTTCGCTGTGCCTATTGGCTCTCGAGTTATCGGCTGGGGGCGTTTAACGCCCCCCCCCCCCCAGCAAACGGCGGGTGGCGAAATACCCCAGCAACTCGGGGTTAATAGAGTGTTTAGAATAACATTTGTCAAAAGAGGCGCCTTTAAATTCCCCTCCCCCCATTGAATCATAATAGAGAGGGTGCAAAAGTGACCTGACCTTAGGTCACTGATATCAAAGTTCCGGGATGCATGTACACGTTGTGCATGCTGCTGCCTTTATCAATCGCTGAAAGTTTTAAAGTGATCCGTCACTTGGTGTAGCTACGACAAGCACTGGAGCTTTTTCTTCTGAAGTGAGGTCACTTGAGGCGATCTGGTGAGCTGGCCTTGAGAGACTCGAGTCTGAAATTCAGAATTATTATAAGATATTAAAAAAATGTCAAATAAGGTGCGCCAAAAACTGCAAGGGGTGTTCAAACATCCCCTAGCCAGCGGGCAGCGGGTGTGGGATAATTTGCCAATTTTGAAGATATACCTAGCGCTATAACTTGCTGTGGTAGTTCATAGGTAGGTGTGTGCTATCACAAATACCTAGGTATTCTGTTTTTAAGTCAAAACCTTAGGTAGGTTTAGTTTAAAATCTTTTAAAAATACCTTTTTTGGGGTCTTATTGTGTATTGTTCCCATAATTTTTAAAATGTTGAAAATCTGAGATATCCGTGTCATAGCCCTCTGTATTTTGAGTCAGGCCATGCAAAGAAATTGGTTCTATAGATAAAACTGGGCTTTTGAGAGATTGCCGTGATGTCCATGGATGAGATAATGGCACTATATCTTATCCATGGTGAGCCCATGTTTTGCATGAAACTCGGCCGAACATGACGTCACCCTGAATTCCTTCCTGGCGGCTCTATGGTAGCTGCATACTTTTTCTTTAAACACTGGATGTTAAATTGATGTAGCCCAGGGTGCTGAAATTCTCGTGCCGATATTCAGCGGTTTTAAAGAAATTGCATAAAAACGGGGGATGGTCTGTAGAGCCCTACCCCAGTCGTGCACGGGTTAATAATTTTTGTATCTACAGGGGGGGGGGGGGGCTGCTGTAAGATCAGCATCGATAATAAAGACCCTAGTACCCGCTATGATGCAAATTGCAAAACAAATCAAGTTATTAGATAATTGATCAAACATATGCTTTCTTATGGTATCAAGTAAGAGCATGCATATCCAACTTCAGATATGCCTGAGAGATTACTCAGGTCTCGCAGATTCTTTACTTAAATCTTTACATATCTATTACACATGTCCTCTGCGACTGCATATGCAAATCACTAACCATGTATAACAGTTTTGGCATATGTATTATACCCTGACCGTGACCATAAATAACATGAGTCGTGTTAACTATGCTTTGACATATGCTGTAAGATCTGCGTCATGGAAGCTACTCTTGAACGAACATTTTAACAGAACAATCATTATCACTTTACGAGGTATACCTATCAAATAGACAACGACAAGAATGGATATCCGTCTCCAGATATGTGGACTTCATCATGGACTTCCCCATTTACTGCGTTTTTCGCAGTAAGCTGCACTGCCTGATACGACTTCTCTGAACCCAGGGTGAACAGCCAGACAATACCCGGGGGGCATTGTTGTACGTGAATAAGCCGCTTGGCGCCTCTCCAAGGGCAGACTGCAGCCGCAGCGCGTCGGTCAGTGACCGCTGCAGGTTCAGATAAACTCTAGTCATCGCGGCTAAACACGGCAGGACGCCGTGTCGGCGCTGCGAGCGGTCACTTGGAGGTCATCTGAACACTGATGTGCACGTCACTCATGTGCCTCCAATGTACCGCACATTACGTCTGTATGTTTCAGTGGATGCAGCCTATAAGGGCTCTCCGACGGGCTCCAATTCACCACACAGTCATTCGATATATACGCATTTACAAATAGCATTATATGTACGATCATATATATTTAGCATTTGTTGTATCTATTTTCTAAAGGATAATAATATAAGAATAACCAGTAACCTCATAATATAACTAAATTAGAAATAGGAGCCAAAAAGTTATATTTAAAATTAAGGTCACTTGTACCAACCTATGTGGAGGTCTCTGGTCAGACGGGCACAATCACTGCCTCGGGCTCTCCTCGGGTCTTGGCGTGAAAGGCGCACGGAAGAAAGCAAGTTACAACAAAGCCGAGCGAATGAAAGGAATGAGAGCGCAGCGCCCACAAATAAAGATATGGTGTTCTGAAATGTAGGTGGATAGGCACTGCACACTGAGATCCAGTTGAGATATATAGCGTTTGTAATATTTCCATCAGGGAGACACCGGTTGGTCACGTGACTCGGAAACAAAAATCAGCTGATAGAGTGGCGGAATCGCCGTAATCAAACACGAATAATTCCGGACGATAGAGCGGCAGTATAGGAGTTTTCTTCACAACAGGCAAACATTGCAATGTTTTATCATTCTATGATCATGAAACGTTCATAAATCATATATTTCTTCGATGATTACTGCCGCAACCGACACGCACATATCGTAGCCAGCGCATAAAGCTGTGCTTTGCGATATTAAATGTAAAGAAAAGCATTCTATATCTTGTTTCAGCCTTCTACTTACGCTTTTATAATTACGACAGCGACACCATACGGCCTATCGACGCTATGCAACTCCATGGAGTGTCCGGTCGCACTCTGCCGAGTGTGCCGAGATCAGAGGCGGACCATCCGGGGCACGTCCAGCTGCACAGCCCAGTGTCCAGCTGCACTGCCCGGTCGCTGGGAGGGCGACACCTAGCGCCGCTCTGGCCGCTCGCTTCCACGCACAACTTAGCTACCTGGCTAGTGGCTACGCTTGTGGGAGGGGGAAGGAGGAAACCAACAACAGTCTGATGAGCCAATGGAGTCAGCGAGCCGCGCCAATCAGAGCCCTTCCGCGCGCAGACGGGAGCTAGAGCTATTCATCTCCTTTCCTGTTTTCGCTGGTCCGCCAGTCACCAGCATCGTTCCGTGCTCTCCATCGTCGCGATTCGGCTGTGTTGTCCTGTGTGCGTCAGCAACAACAGAGAGCGAGAGAGAGAGAGAGAGAGAGAGAGAGAGAGAGAGAGAGAGAGAGAGAGAGAGAGAGAGAGAGAGAGAGAGAGAGAGAGAGAGAGAGAGAGAGAGAGAGAGAGAGAGAGAGAGAGAGAGTCTCGGATCACGCCAGGCAGCCACATGGGTATCTATTGTTTATTTACTTTCCAGTGATCGCAAGCGTTTAGTTGTTTGGAACCGGATGTGATCAGTATTTGACGCATTTCTGTGATCTGTATGATAAAACTGAAAAAAATAGTGAAATATATCCACTTTAATTCACATATCGCTTTTGATTCATGGTACGGCTGCTTGATTTTGCCACAGCGTACATAGTACATACCTACACAGCCGATCTCGGCATATTTCTGTTCCAGAACAGCAGCTGCAGTGGACACCAAAAATGCATTCATGTTCTGACAACTTATTCCAAAGATACTTTACGACGAACGTTCCAGAGAAAGTATTTTCTCGCTCACAGATGCTCAGCAAGAAGCGCGCGATTGATTGCAACTAGCACGCTCACGATTTCTAATATAGCGCTGGCCAAAACCTGCCCCTTACATCCAAATATAATAATCTTAATTCCAATCTCTGTCCTATTTATTATTTATTAGCGCATCGAGAGTGAATGATACCACGGCATAGCCGTCATATTACATAGCACAAATTGCGAGACGACGTCGAGATCCGTATCGGCGTATCATTCACAGATCCGGGTGTCTCGCCTCCACTCTCAATCAACCCTGACACACCATCAACCGAACCACGTCGGCTCCAATCATCTTGAGTTCCGTACTGAAATCTGATGGCCGGCCCGTCAGTTGATCATATCTGTCTGCGCGCACTACACCCGAGCTCAGCCTTAAGTGCACTGTGCGGCCTTCTCCAGATGACGCCTCTGAGCATGGCGCTTATCCTGCACCTGGATGTTTAGAGCCTCTTGTTCGTGTACGACCATTAGCATTTCAGGAGTCGGATGTTCTCGGCGGAGGCGGCGCTGGTCACCGTGGAGCCGTCAGACGACACCGTCAGCTCGAGCGCCCGCGACTAATGACCTGCAAAACAGCGAGTCGCGGCACGTCACGACGAGTGACGACCGTCACGTTTCAGTCACGAAGGCCGTTATAGAACAGTCACGGCGACTGTCATATAGCAGTCACGGCTGCCGTCACAGGTCACCACGGTCGCGTAAAATGCCACTACCAGCCACGGCGACCACGAATCATACCTCATAACGTTCCCTGTCGCACACTCATCCATAATAACAGTACATTCGCCTGTATAATACACATTACACATTTCTCACTCAGCATTTCTCACTCACTCGAAGCTCAAGCCTGAGACCATCAAGCGTCACGACACTTGCAACGGCACCTGCATTAGCAGACATCCCATCCCGGCAACACATAAAGTTCCCCCAAGCAACCCACCTAGGGTCACTGACCTAGTAACGAAGCAGGACACAGCTGACCTGTGGATGCGTTGATTGACACAATTACTGACCTGGACATAATGTGATCGTTTCTGATCAATGTCGATACGCGCGCCGGCGTATCGACGCCGTCGGCGAGCGGGACGCGGTCGGCTGGCAGGGCGCCGTCGCACAGTGTGGCCAAACGCCAGATTAGCGCGAATTTAATCAAAAAACGAATTTTGGAATTTTGACTTTTTATAACTATCAGTCGATAGGAAATTGTCCAAAGTATGTCAATATCACAATACTTTGGTTCAATGTCTTCCTTTCGGTGTCCAAAAAGCTAGCTAAAGTGGACATACGCAATGCCGGTCCCAGCTGTGCTGAAGTCGTCGAAAACCCGCGTCATGTTTACAACACATTTTTGCGTAATTATCGGAAAGCTTTGGAAATAATTGGGGTGGCATATGACTACTGAGCCTATATTTGATAGTATACCCGAATTCTATAGGTATCCTTGGACTAACCGATGAGTTATGCTCATTTGAAAATGACCTTTTCAGACATCCCCTGAAAACACCGTCCATCTTAAAAACGTAGAGATATAAGAAAATGGCCAAAAAACTCCACGCCAAATCTACCATGAGAAGATTCGCCACACTTTTCTGGACATGATCCATTCAAAAAACCCTGCCCCAACCTGCCCCCCGGCCTTTGGCTCAGCTTTGAACGTATCGGGTTGGCCCGCCCGGGGAGGTCCGGCTACAGGGTGGGCGCGGCGGCGGCTCCGTAACGTTACGCGAATGGCTCAGCCGCTGTATTTCTGACTTGTTATATTGCAGAATACGGTCGCCAATGAATAAATCTTGACAATTTTTTAACCCTCGCCCATATATAGGGGGTGAGGGTGGGGGCCGAAAGGACCCCTCTCGGTTTTTCGCAAAAAGCTCATGTAAATAGCGGCCGATCGCGACGAAACTTTCAGTACCCTCGAGTTTATCAATTTTACACCTACCCTTTAAATTTCACGACCCTGACCCCAATGACCTTTGACCTGTGACCTATTTCTCGAGACCATGTTTGGCCGGAATCGCGATTGGGCGTATGTTTGCTTGCATTAGCCGCGCGTTTGCAGTCTTTTCGTGAATTCAAGCGTCTAAACATGTGATATTATGATGTTGGTTCCATGCATTATGGTCGGTGTCAAGATCACTTGAAGGTCGGTCAGTTCAATGACCTTTGATGACCTCGGTTCACCTTTTTTAGTTTTACATGCTTCCAGGCTAGTTTTTGGAGCTGATGTCGAATTTAGTAACCATTTGAACATTTAGGAAGAAGTTTTGGTGCCTTCGTAACATGCAACGAAGCTGTCACTGACGGTTGACACCTATTAATTATGAATACCCGGCAGAACTGGTTGGCCTGACCTGACCTGACCCGACCTACGTTCGCGGCTAGCAAAACACCAATACGGGCGAGGGTTAATGACATGAAGGTGCTTATGGTGTAAGTCTTTGTTTTTACTCCCATTGCTGAGGTTCAGTCCTATCGGTGCGTGTATTTCAGCAACCATCTACCGATTCATGTGCTTCACCAGGAACATTCACACAGAAACATAATTAGATGTTGATTTTTTCAAGCAAACTTTGGACAATCATAAGAATTTACCAGAGAAATGATGGGAATTTCGTAAACGATTCCTCCTCCTAGCATGCCCATCATTGCTGGGACCCACAATTTTATGCCTCTTATTTGCGTTTAAATTCCAGGATTTCGTAATCAGAGTCGGAGTCGTTCGGAGTCAACAGTTCTGACCCCAGTCAGAGTCGGAATCGGAATCGATTTTGGAATCCGGACCAAGATTAGTAGTCTGAGTCACCGAAAATCCATCGACTGCGTGGACTTGCCATGGCTGCGGAGTCAGAGTCCGAGTCGATCGTATAAGTCGACAGTTTTGCCCAGAGTCAGAGTTGAAATTGACTTTTGAAAGCCGTAGTCGGGTCGGAGTAACTCCATCGACTTCACAGCCCTGGCCTGGTAAGCACATCACCCGTCGTAAGCTAGTTCTCCTTATTTTAGAGGCGGAACTATGCCATTATATGTCAGCAAGCATTTATAATGCATCGTAAATGGTCTCACATAGGTTTAAGTGTCAATTTTGAAACCAGGGAACCATTTTCAACGGATCCGAGCAGCGCTGGGATTTAATTCGCGCTAAACTAGTGTTTGGCCACACTGTGCGTCGGCGGGCGGGCCGGCGTCGGTCGGCGAGCCTCGTTCGGCTACCGGATCACCTTCGGCCGGCGAGCGACCGTCGGTCGTCGGGCCACCATCGGCGGGCAGAACGCCGTTGGCTGGCGGAAGCCCGTTGGCTGGCGGAACGCCGCCGGCTGGCGGGGAGCACTGTCGATGAGCAGGCCATCGTTGGCAGTACCATCGTGGTCGCGTGGCGCTCTGAAACACAGTAAAGAGTTAATGACTCATTAGGGACCATATTATTTTCAAGTCTGTAGATTCTGTATTCCTCAGCGCGCACCCTCACACCGTCAGTCCATCTCGCTCACTGACTCACCGCCTGCCCGGACACAGCTTGGCCCCGGCGGCAGCGACCTGACACCGCCTGAGCGAAGTCCATCCGACTCGCATCGCGGAAAGCATCACTTAGCATCGAAAAGCATCACTGAAACTACACTCCACCCTTGATCTCGAAGGATCAACCCATCGATTGGAAATACTGGGCCTGTCTACGTTCCCGCTCGCTTCTACGTGGAATCTGTCGCTCCTCCTCACCCACAATCTCAGCTGACTCTCCCTCCACGACTTCCGGCCCACTGTTCCCCTCTGAGCCCGCATCATTCACCACCGGCACGGTAATGACCAGACTCTCACCGTCCCTCTCTCCCTCACTGTCGCCCTCACTAACGGGCCCCTCCTCGACGGCGGCATTCCGTCGGCGTAAATTTCTCACGTGCCACGGCACTCCATCGACTTCTACGACCTGCTCAGAAACGACATCAGACACCGTGCCGGGACGCGACGCATCAACACACCGAGTTCCCCGACGACGTACCCAGACAGGGTCGCCAACACGATACGCGGCTGCCTCACTGTTCACTGGTACGGGGTTGGGCGCCGGCGGTGCAGCAGCGGGCCACACATTGTCCCTCACATTGTACCGGAACACGACACTCGCGGGTGCAGATCCACCCTCGCGCGGCGTTACATTGTACAGGTGGACTGCCTCGGCCACCGAGCATTGTTTTCGCGCAGCAATGACCTTGATCGTGCGATGGTTCCGCTCAACTATCGAATTGCCAGCCGGCTCATGAACCGCCCTAAATCGAAGACGCACGCCCCACCTCGCTGCAAAAGCCGCAAAACTCCGACTGCGAAAGATGGTGTCATTATCACAAAGCAGCTCCTCAGGTGCCCCGCGCTCGAAGAAGATCTGTTCGAGCTGAGCGATCGTGACATCAGCGTCCGGACGACTCAGGTGTCGCCACAGACAGAACCGCGAGGGTCCACAGTCCACAACCGAGAGAAACGACTGGCCCCGGTAGTGCGTTACATCAATTGCCAGTCGCTTCCATACGTCAGACACTTCCAACGAGCCATGCCTCCACTTCATTGGCGCCGGATCGATTGAGCGGCATGCGTCACACTGGCTCACCACATTTTGCACTTGAGCTCGCGTCACGTCCTTTGAAATGTCACGCCGTGCAAAGTACAGTGTCCGACGAACCCCGGGATGTCCGGCGCGGCCATCGCAGGAGTGCATGACCGCGCCGGACATCCCGGGGTTCGTCGGACACTGTACTTTGCACGGCGTGACATTTCAAAGGACGTGACGCGAGCTCAAGTGCAAAATGTGGTGAGCCAGTGTGACGCATGCCGCTCAATCGATCCGGCGCCAATGAAGTGGAGGCATGGCTCGTTGGAAGTGTCTGACGTATGGAAGCGACTGGCAATTGATGTAACGCACTACCGGGGCCAGTCGTTTCTCTCGGTTGTGGACTGTGGACCCTCGCGGTTCTGTCTGTGGCGACACCTGAGTCGTCCGGACGCTGATGTCACGATCGCTCAGCTCGAACAGATCTTCTTCGAGCGCGGGGCACCTGAGGAGCTGCTTTGTGATAATGACACCATCTTTCGCAGTCGGAGTTTTGCGGCTTTTGCAGCGAGGTGGGGCGTGCGTCTTCGATTTAGGGCGGTTCATGAGCCGGCTGGCAATTCGATAGTTGAGCGGAACCATCGCACGATCAAGGTCATTGCTGCGCGAAAACAATGCTCGGTGGCCGAGGCAGTCCACCTGTACAATGTAACGCCGCGCGAGGGTGGATCTGCACCCGCGAGTGTCGTGTTCCGGTACAATGTGAGGGACAATGTGTGGCCCGCTGCTGCACCGCCGGCGCCCAACCCCGTACCAGTGAACAGTGAGGCAGCCGCGTATCGTGTTGGCGACCCTGTCTGGGTACGTCGTCGGGGAACTCGGTGTGTTGATGCGTCGCGTCCCGGCACGGTGTCTGATGTCGTTTCTGAGCAGGTCGTAGAAGTCGATGGAGTGCCGTGGCACGTGAGAAATTTACGCCGACGGAATGCCGCCGTCGAGGAGGGGCCCGTTAGTGAGGGCGACAGTGAGGGAGAGAGGGACGGTGAGAGTCTGGTCATTACCGTGCCGGTGGTGAATGATGCGGGCTCAGAGGGGAACAGTGGGCCGGAAGTCGTGGAGGGAGAGTCAGCTGAGATTGTGGGTGAGGAGGAGCGACAGATTCCACGTAGAAGCGAGCGGGAACGTAGACAGGCCCAGTATTTCCAATCGATGGGTTGATCCTTCGAGATCAAGGGTGGAGTGTAGTTTCAGTGATGCTTTTCGATGCTAAGTGATGCTTTCCGCGATGCGAGTCGGATGGACTTCGCTCAGGCGGTGTCAGGTCGCTGCCGCCGGGGCCAAGCTGTGTCCGGGCAGGCGGTGAGTCAGTGAGCGAGATGGACTGACGGTGTGAGGGTGCGCGCTGAGGAATACAGAATCTACAGACTTGAAAATAATATGGTCCCTAATGAGTCATTAACTCTTTACTGTGTTTCAGAGCGCCACGCGACCACGATGGTACTGCCAACGATGGCCTGCTCATCGACAGTGCTCCCCGCCAGCCGGCGGCGTTCCGCCAGCCAACGGGCTTCCGCCAGCCAACGGCGTTCTGCCCGCCGATGGTGGCCCGACGACCGACGGTCGCTCGCCGGCCGAAGGTGATCCGGTAGCCGAACGAGGCTCGCCGACCGACGCCGGCCCGCCCGCCGACGCACAGTGTGGCCAAACACTAGTTTAGCGCGAATTAAATCCCAGCGCTGCTCGGATCCGTTGAAAATGGTTCCCTGGTTTCAAAATTGACACTTAAACCTATGTGAGACCATTTACGATGCATTATAAATGCTTGCTGACATATAATGGCATAGTTCCGCCTCTAAAATAAGGAGAACTAGCTTACGACGGGTGATGTGCTTACCAGGCCAGGGCTGTGAAGTCGATGGAGTTACTCCGACCCGACTACGGCTTTCAAAAGTCAATTTCAACTCTGACTCTGGGCAAAACTGTCGACTTATACGATCGACTCGGACTCTGACTCCGCAGCCATGGCAAGTCCACGCAGTCGATGGATTTTCGGTGACTCAGACTACTAATCTTGGTCCGGATTCGACCTGCGTCCTCCTCTGCCCTCCACCCTCAGGCAGTCAGCTGAGTCAGATCCAGGACCAGCTCCAGAGCCTGAACCTGTCATTGAAGGCCGTCAGGCACCACCTATCCTTCACTGTACAATCCTTCGGTGTTACAAGTTACAACCAGATTAATTGCTTTATGCTCCACTCAGTCTGCTGTTTGACCATAATGGGCTGTTTGAATGGCATGGCATATTGTGTCATAAGGAAAAAATATAGCATTGCAGTTAAAGGCCTACTTGCATTACTATGCTTCCAGTGAATGCTCTGAATATTTCTTGGTGAGTTAAATAGATTACCTTAGGGATATTCAGCATAGGACTTTGTAGTTTCAGTGATGCTTTTCGATGCTAAGTGATGCTTTCCGCGATGCGAGTCGGATGGACTTCGCTCAGGCGGTGTCAGGTCGCTGCCGCCGGGGCCAAGCTGTGTCCGGGCAGGCGGTGAGTCAGTGAGCGAGATGGACTGACGGTGTGAGGGTGCGCGCTGAGGAATACAGAATCTACAAGCTATTTCGGCAATCATGGCGAACTTCGACTTGAAACTTATCCCGGAGTATGATGGCACTAGTGACTTTTCGTGTTGGTATGAGAAGGTGGAACTGGTGTGTGGCCTGCAAAAACCGGCAGTGGACTTGGCCGTGGTGGTGCCGTTGAGACTGACAGGGGGTGCCTCGGCTGTTTATCGCCAACTGAGTGAAGCCGACAAGGCGGACGCAGGGAAAGTGAAGGCGGCTTTGCAGCGTGCGTTTGCAGTCGACAAGTTTAAAGCCTACGAAGAGTTCCGAGATCGCCAGCTGCGGGTCGACGAGTCCGTCGATGTGTTTCTGGCGGACCTACAAAGACTGTCGTCGATCTTCGGAGGCATTAACGAAGAGGGATTGAGCTGCGCATTTGTGGCAGGACTGCCCGAGTCCGTGCGGCACGCTCTCCAGACAGGCGCCCGCATGGAGTCCCTGTCTCTGTCGGAGATGGTGGACCGGGCCCGTGCTATCCTCTGTCGAGATAGCGTTCTGGGGGTAGCTGCAGCGGCAGACCACCGCGGTCCGCGCCGTCAGGAAGCCACCGTTTGCTATGCGTGCGGACAGCCCAACCACTTGGCCCGCGATTGTCTTCGTGGTCGAGGTGGCCGTGGACGTCGAGGTGGTTTGGGCGGAAGCAGGCTCTGCTTCCGGTGCAGCCGACCCGGCCACGTGGCAGCTACCTGCCCGGAAAACGGCGGCGGAGAGGTGGCCTCAGCGCCAGCCTCCTCTCCGGCTCACCAGTGAGTGGCGCTCTGCCGACCACGCGCCTGTCGGTGGACGGAGTGATGTGTCGAGCCCTCGTGGATACCGGATGCACCGTGAGCGTGGCGCACTCCTCCGTTTGCCGCCGCTGGTCTGCGGAGCGAATCAACGTTGTGACACTGAGTGGAGAACGATACGCATGCGAAGGCAGAGGTTACGTGTCAGTGCAGACCATGTTTGGTGCTCGAGTTGAGTTGGAAGTGCTGGTGTCTGCTAGAAAGCCTTTGAACTTTTCATTCATTCTGGGAATGAACGGTGTGACTGCTCTGCAGGGCGTGTTCGTTAGTGCATCCAGTGAAGTGAACTTTGGAGTGGACTCAGCTGTGCCGGCCGCTCCAGTTGCAGCGGCTGCCAGTGGCGTCTCGGATGGAGCAGCCTCATCGCTGCATCCGGGCTGCAATGAGACGGCGGCGCAACCCGAACCGACACCGACCGACCTGCACCCGGACCGGGCAGCAGTTGTGGATGCACCAGATTATGCCGTGTACTTTGATCCGACATCTAAGGCGTGGAGAATGAAATGGAAGTGGACTGACGGAGCAGAGCCGGAGTGCTTGCAGAACACTGTCGCACAGTACAGGGTGCCGTGTGACGCTCGCCGTGAATTTGACGATGAACTCAAACGTTGGGTGGAGCAGGGCTGGCTTATTCCCTACAACGAGTCAGAGCTTGGCCCACCAAAGGGTCTGGTGCCTTTAATGGCAGTTCGACAAAAGAACAAATCGAAAGTGAGACCTGTGCTTGACTATCGTGAACTGAACAATTACTTGACAGCTCACACAGCTGACGCAGACGTCTGTGCGGACCAACTGAGGAAGTGGCGACGACATGGCGAAAACGTTGCGGTCGTAGATCTACGTCACGCGTATTTGCAGATTCAGGTTGACCGCCAGCTGTGGCCGTTTCAGACGGTGATGATCGAAAACCAGAGACATTGTTTGACACGGCTCGGTTATGGATTGTGCGTGGCTCCGCTCGTCATGAAGGCGGTGATTCGGACGGTTCTGGAACGTGACGCGGACGTAAACCGGGCAGTGCTTCCGTACGTGGACGATCTGCTGGTGAACGAGGACATTGTTAGCGCAGAGCGAGTGGTGGCTCATCTGGCGAACTTTGGTCTCGAGTGCAAGCCTCCAGAGCGGGCGGCAGGCGGTGCGCGTCTGCTCGGTCTGCGAGTCTCACGGGAGCTTGGCAGGCTGGTGTGGAGCAGAGACAACCCAGTCGGACCACCACCGGCTGTGCTCACGCGCCGTGGAGTGTTCTCGTGGTGCGGACGCCTGATCGCTCACATGCCCGTGTGTGGTTGGCTCCGCCCTGCCGTGGCCTGGCTGAAACGACGCGTGAATGACGTCACACAAGGATGGGATGACATCACCTACGACGGAGTTCTGCAGAAGCAGATTAGTCATGTCGCGGCTCGGGTAGCCAGTCACGATCCGGCACACGGTCTGTGGAGCGTGCGGAGCGACCGCGCTGTGGTTTGGGTGGATGCGAGCTCCGTAGCAGCGGGTGTGGTGGTGGAGTCACCTGACGGCGACGTCATTGAAGACGGATGCTGGCTGAGGAAGGATGAATCCACACACATAAATGTTGCGGAGCTAAATGCGGCCGTGAGAGGCATCAACGTGGCCGTCGCTTGGGACATGCGTGTCATCGATCTGCGCACGGATTCGGTCACAGTGCACCGTTGGATCAACGATGCATTGAGCGGCCGCACTCGGCTGCGCACCAAGGCACACGGAGAGATGTTGATCAGACGCAGGGTCGACATGATTCGACAGCTGGTGGATGAGCTCGAGCTGTCGCTGTCTGTAACTCTAGTGCGGAGCGCAGCGAATCGAGCAGACGAGCTGACCCGAGTGCCGAAAGACTGGGTGCGTGATGAGTCATCGCCTGCAGCTACTGAGACAATGGCCGGCTGCGAGGCTGCGGCCAATGGGCTGGCATTGCCTAACTCTGATGACGATTCATCGGGTTCGGCAGTACTGAGAGGAGGCGATCAAGTCGCAGCTGCAGGTGGTAGCAGCGCTGAGGTGGATCGGATGACGCCGCGGGGAGACTCGGCCGGCGCGGCAGAGGACCGGACGGAGGATCAGCTTGCACCAGGAGGCTCTGCTGATATTGGCTCTGCTCATCCACCAGCTGTCGAATCATGTCGACCCTGCGTCTGATCAACATCTCTCCGTGTGCCTTGGTGCGCAGCCGAGTGCGGCCGCTCAATGCATCGTTGATCCAACGGTGCACTGTGACCGAATCCGTGCGCAGATCGATGACACGCATGTCCCAAGCGACGGCCACGTTGATGCCTCTCACGGCCGCATTTAGCTCCGCAACATTTATGTGTGTGGATTCATCCTTCCTCAGCCAGCATCCGTCTTCAATGACGTCGCCGTCAGGTGACTCCACCACCACACCCGCTGCTACGGAGCTCGCATCCACCCAAACCACAGCGCGGTCGCTCCGCACGCTCCACAGACCGTGTGCCGGATCGTGACTGGCTACCCGAGCCGCGACATGACTAATCTGCTTCTGCAGAACTCCGTCGTAGGTGATGTCATCCCATCCTTGTGTGACGTCATTCACGCGTCGTTTCAGCCAGGCCACGGCAGGGCGGAGCCAACCACACACGGGCATGTGAGCGATCAGGCGTCCGCACCACGAGAACACTCCACGGCGCGTGAGCACAGCCGGTGGTGGTCCGACTGGGTTGTCTCTGCTCCACACCAGCCTGCCAAGCTCCCGTGAGACTCGCAGACCGAGCAGACGCGCACCGCCTGCCGCCCGCTCTGGAGGCTTGCACTCGAGACCAAAGTTCGCCAGATGAGCCACCACTCGCTCTGCGCTAACAATGTCCTCGTTCACCAGCAGATCGTCCACGTACGGAAGCACTGCCCGGTTTACGTCCGCGTCACGTTCCAGAACCGTCCGAATCACCGCCTTCATGACGAGCGGAGCCACGCACAATCCATAACCGAGCCGTGTCAAACAATGTCTCTGGTTTTCGATCATCACCGTCTGAAACGGCCACAGCTGGCGGTCAACCTGAATCTGCAAATACGCGTGACGTAGATCTACGACCGCAACGTTTTCGCCATGTCGTCGCCACTTCCTCAGTTGGTCCGCACAGACGTCTGCGTCAGCTGTGTGAGCTGTCAAGTAATTGTTCAGTTCACGATAGTCAAGCACAGGTCTCACTTTCGATTTGTTCTTTTGTCGAACTGCCATTAAAGGCACCAGACCCTTTGGTGGGCCAAGCTCTGACTCGTTGTAGGGAATAAGCCAGCCCTGCTCCACCCAACGTTTGAGTTCATCGTCAAATTCACGGCGAGCGTCACACGGCACCCTGTACTGTGCGACAGTGTTCTGCAAGCACTCCGGCTCTGCTCCGTCAGTCCACTTCCATTTCATTCTCCACGCCTTAGATGTCGGATCAAAGTACACGGCATAATCTGGTGCATCCACAACTGCTGCCCGGTCCGGGTGCAGGTCGGTCGGTGTCGGTTCGGGTTGCGCCGCCGTCTCATTGCAGCCCGGATGCAGCGATGAGGCTGCTCCATCCGAGACGCCACTGGCAGCCGCTGCAACTGGAGCGGCCGGCACAGCTGAGTCCACTCCAAAGTTCACTTCACTGGATGCACTAACGAACACGCCCTGCAGAGCAGTCACACCGTTCATTCCCAGAATGAATGAAAAGTTCAAAGGCTTTCTAGCAGACACCAGCACTTCCAACTCAACTCGAGCACCAAACATGGTCTGCACTGACACGTAACCTCTGCCTTCGCATGCGTATCGTTCTCCACTCAGTGTCACAACGTTGATTCGCTCCGCAGACCAGCGGCGGCAAACGGAGGAGTGCGCCACGCTCACGGTGCATCCGGTATCCACGAGGGCTCGACACATCACTCCGTCCACCGACAGGCGCGTGGTCGGCAGAGCGCCACTCACTGGTGAGCCGGAGAGGAGGCTGGCGCTGAGGCCACCTCTCCGCCGCCGTTTTCCGGGCAGGTAGCTGCCACGTGGCCGGGTCGGCTGCACCGGAAGCAGAGCCTGCTTCCGCCCAAACCACCTCGACGTCCACGGCCACCTCGACCACGAAGACAATCGCGGGCCAAGTGGTTGGGCTGTCCGCACGCATAGCAAACGGTGGCTTCCTGACGGCGCGGACCGCGGTGGTCTGCCGCTGCAGCTACCCCCAGAACGCTATCTCGACAGAGGATAGCACGGGCCCGGTCCACCATCTCCGACAGAGACAGGGACTCCATGCGGGCGCCTGTCTGGAGAGCGTGCCGCACGGACTCGGGCAGTCCTGCCACAAATGCGCAGCTCAATCCCTCTTCGTTAATGCCTCCGAAGATCGACGACAGTCTTTGTAGGTCCGCCAGAAACACATCGACGGACTCGTCGACCCGCAGCTGGCGATCTCGGAACTCTTCGTAGGCTTTAAACTTGTCGACTGCAAACGCACGCTGCAAAGCCGCCTTCACTTTCCCTGCGTCCGCCTTGTCGGCTTCACTCAGTTGGCGATAAACAGCCGAGGCACCCCCTGTCAGTCTCAACGGCACCACCACGGCCAAGTCCACTGCCGGTTTTTGCAGGCCACACACCAGTTCCACCTTCTCATACCAACACGAAAAGTCACTAGTGCCATCATACTCCGGGATAAGTTTCAAGTCGAAGTTCGCCATGATTGCCGAAATAGCTTGTAGATTCTGTATTCCTCAGCGCGCACCCTCACACCGTCAGTCCATCTCGCTCACTGACTCACCGCCTGCCCGGACACAGCTTGGCCCCGGCGGCAGCGACCTGACACCGCCTGAGCGAAGTCCATCCGACTCGCATCGCGGAAAGCATCACTTAGCATCGAAAAGCATCACTGAAACTACAAAGTCCTATGCTGAATATCCCTAAGGTAATCTATTTAACTCACCAAGAAATATTCAGAGCATTCACTGGAAGCATAGTAATGCAAGTAGGCCTTTAACTGCAATGCTATATTTTTTCCTTATGACACAATATGCCATGCCATTCAAACAGCCCATTATGGTCAAACAGCAGACTGAGTGGAGCATAAAGCAATTAATCTGGTTGTAACTTGTAACACCGAAGGATTGTACAGTGAAGGATAGGTGGTGCCTGACGGCCTTCAATGACAGGTTCAGGCTCTGGAGCTGGTCCTGGATCTGACTCAGCTGACTGCCTGAGGGTGGAGGGCAGAGGAGGACGCAGGTCGGGTTATATTGGCAGATGTTGAACAGTGATTGGTCACAACCATTTACCTATAAATTGATAAATTCACATATTGATGGGAAATGCATGTATGGGACCACGCCTCCATCAGACGGCCAAGGAGGTCGCCCCTGGGCCCGCCTCGGCTCTCGGACCACAGCGACAACCGGCCCCGATCGACCTGTGGTCGACCGGTGACCGGTCACAGTCATCACGCCACTCACCGAGGACGAGGGGACGCCATTATCACCTATCAGGGGGCAGGTAACACAATTGGCATTATATCACTGCCCTACAGAGTCGGTGGGATGCACAACTGACCTGGAGATGACGTGATTGTTTCTGGACAATGTCTGTATGCGCGCCTCGTAGCTGGTGATAACACGCTGCCATTTCTGCTGGGTGACGTCCGGCCCACAGCTGGATCGAACCGCGCTATCTCCAGAACCACCGCCAGATACAACCTGGTGGATAGGATGATAACTCAAGAACCACACAACACACAATGAAAACAAAGGCGACAGCAGCGCATGATGACGATCTTATATCATTTGGCTTATTCAATGTCACCACAGGTTGCAAACACTACATTTTACTAGTCAGACTCCCATGGTGGGCTGATGTGCCTAGCTGTACTCTGAATGTAAGACTTTCCAAATGTAACTTAAGTAAATGTAAAAAATCAACAAATAACTTGTCTAGAAATAATGTTGCTAGTCTAAAACCAGCTCGAGCTCCCCCCCCCCCACCAAAAAGGCACCCAGGAGCACATGAACACCAATGCACAATCACCTGCACAACACAGCACATGCTCAAGGATGCCTGGTGCATGGTGGGGTTTGTAGGTCTACACAGCAATTCACGCTTAGCATGGGCTCTGGCTCAATTCTTCCACATTTATGCAGGGCATACTGGTACACTGGATGGTACACATTTCCAGATTGGTTGATATAAAATGATGCGGATTAGTCGAACTAAGTGATGCATTTTGCTTGCCTTTTTGCCAAGTATTGTAGTCTGTTTCATACTCACGTCTTCATCTCCGCGTCAGCATGACACTGCTTTGCTTCGCATACGCAGCATCGGCAAATGAACCTCGATTGCTTTGAAGAATATAAAAAATGTGCAGCATCCATTCGGGCACAGACCTGCTTTCTTGAATGCAAATCAAGGCTACGAACGAGCCAGGACTTGAGGCAAACTTTGCCCTGCCGTGTTGCCCATAACTGTGGCATGAAAACAAAATAACACTGTTTCCTGGTGGCATTGTGATTCCAAATTTCCAACCCCTACAAAGATCTCAAAAGAGCACAAGAAAAAGGAAACTACAAAAACGCCAACACCCCATACAATCTCTACACAACTCTTTTATGTTATGCACTTCACAACTTCTACCATCAACAAGCTGCACAATTTTAAATTGAATTTTAACCGAATTCCAATGTGCCTAATCGGACTAATCAAAACAAATTCAAAAATCAGGGATGTTCTCCGTCAGCAACGAACACGCCGTTAAACCAATCAAATGAGAGCGCTGGCGTTCGCTAGCGATAGCAGTACAGTAAACTGTGCGCAGCTGCAGGTGATAATCATGGTCTGCAGTTTTTAACATCGAATTTCGTACTGAGCCCCAATTTATTTTGTATAAAACCTTACACCAGCAGATAGAAAATTTAATTTTGTATATTATTGTACTATAAATAGATGCCGACTCGGTTTTATTTCTTAGTAATATTCCATTGATTGTTACAGTGTGACTTTTGGCAGCAAGGAAGCTCTCACATTCTAGACCAAAAAAATATATCTTATGACACCGAAACTGCAATAAAACATGCTTATCGGGAAAGAAAATTTAATTTTTATTATGATGAACAACTTTTATGAGCCCATCTGCGGTAGGTTTACCAACTATGAATGTTTTTGTTCAAGACTGTTTGGTACCCAAAACTTTAAATTTCAACTTTGGAAGGAAAATTGACAATGAGCCCCAATTAGCTGAGCTTTAACACTTTTATATGTTATAGTCTGTGCATTTTTGCACATTTTGGTGGTTTATTTAGATGCCGACTCGGTCTTGTTTTTAAACAATATTAAATTTAGTGGAACAGGGTGACAAAGAACACCAATGGTGGTGATGTATTCAACATGGATTAATTCTAGTTTTGAGCATTAGTAAATGCAAAAAACACATAAGATATGAAAGACCATTCAATTTTGATATTGACTGCTACTGATTTGAAACCCACACCACTGGTATTATTCGAGAATTCGTGGTATAACTTTGGCAGGTCCGGCGGGATGACAACTTTGGGAGCATGGTGGTTTCGAAATTCAAAGAAGCAATATTAGGCTATGATAATAGTTTTTCACTATTAATTTTTATTTTTAAGGATGAAAACACATTTTCGTTACTAAAGAATCCCTACAACCTAAGATTGATTATTTTCGAAATGGCGTGGCCGGCTTCAAAATTATCTTCGCAAATACTTTACAGAAATACACCAGTCCTGCCCTGAATACATTTCTGGATAATATATATGTAAATAATAAAACATATAAAAATATGAGGCCTAGTTCCCTTTTTTTGGAATGAAAAGGCCAGCTGAAAATAGTGGTCAAAATACCTTAGTGTTGTGGCGGCGAACCGGTTTTACCTAGTTCTCTATATACCGTGATTTCCATCGTCATCGGTTAGAATTCGCACTTTCTCACTGCTGTCATCGGCAACAAGGCTCATCAAGGCATACAACTTGGTCGAGGCATTGATTTTGTCACAATAAGCACATGTAGTAAATCTAATCGTTTGAAACCTTGTGCTTCTAAGTTCTAAGGCTGGTAGAACGCATACGATTGCAATGGAAGTCTCTGGTAGCCACGACTGGCTAAAGTGTCATCTAGTAGCCGAATTCTCTCCCAAACCATCCGGCGCAACTCGGCATCATAGACGTCCTCGCTAGGCAGCACAGGGTGCTCAGTGTTCCTGAAGACGCCCTCCTTGTGTCTCAGCGTGCAGCGGAGTCTCTCTGGCGCAGGGGTCACGCCCAGGAAGCGCAGCATTCGGCGCAGCTGGACGGCCGGCTCGGCCACCAGCCGCTCGTAGGACACCAGCAGCGTGTGCCGCGGGCTGTGCGCCCACTCGTCGGCTAGTATAAACCAGAGGCGGCTCTTCCGCTCCACGTACTGGCGCCAGTCGTCCCCCGAAAAGGCCTCGGCGGTAGCACGGCTCTCAGTCACTAGCATTCTGGCGTGAGCTTGCAGGTGTCGCAGGGATATGATGGATCGGAACGGGTCTCGCACGAGCAGAATTGCCGGCAGGTGGTAGCCGACGCTGGTCGTGTTGTTTGTGTTGCCAGAGTCATTGCCCATTTCGTTATAATCAGCCTCTTCTTCTCCTTCCACGTAACGCCAGGCAGGCGGAATCTCGTGTGTTTTACCAACGAGACAAGTACGTGTTAACGGGGACACATGTTCAGCTATAAAGCCGGCAGCGCGAAGCTCTGTCGAGGTGGTCGCCGACTGCTGTTGGTCGATAATATCGGCAGCGGCCGGTAGGGCTCCAGCTGGCAGCTCCTCGGCCATTTCTGCGTCCTTCGTGGGTCCGCAAGTGACCAGACCGGTGGCCGCTTCCAGCAGGTAGCGCGTCCACGTGTTGCCCGAGCGGGGAAGCGAGGCGAGCCGGGCGTCCGGCAGGCTGCCCGGCCGGCCGAACTGTGTCACCAGGTGGGCGCAGCTCGGGTCACCGGCGAACCACGACTGGGTCGGCAGCGACGGCTCGACCAGTCGGCCGACGGGGACCACCAGCGTCTCGGCACCGTCACCGCCTCCTGTGCCGGAGACGTCGGATGACAACAGGAACTGTTGTAGACTTATTTGGTGATCAGAGCAAATAGAAATGGTTGCTGCGCTTACAGCGAAGAACAGCAGCAGAACACGCACAACCCTTTTTCGGCGGTAACAAGCGAAGGCTTGCTGAAGCAGACGCATCATTCTTATGTTGATCATCACGAAGAAGACATAATCAAGAAGTAGTGTCTGTTGCTAATTGGAAGCTCACATCGGCTTTTTTAAGAAGATTGTTTTTTCATTCTGCAAAGA
>NW_024883685.1:0-53515 GCF_019059575.1 Amphibalanus amphitrite
CTGGGGTGAGTCGCGCGACTGGTAATACAGCGGGCGGGAACATGGGCGACCAATATCCGCTAGTGCATGTGATGTTAACAGCGCGAATGCGTTGTTTGATGCTAAAACGTTTGGTGGTCTACTTGTGCACTTATTGCGAAATAATGGCCTCTTTGGACAGATAACTGGGCATGCCTTTCCGGACAGAGTTAATTTGATGGATGGGCTTTTGGAACGACGTGAATGATCGCGAACATGCGCTTTTTAGTGGTATGCCGCTTGCTTTCTTTGTGCCGTGTATTACATTGTCGCACTTCGACAACACGTCCCCATGTTGTATCTCCACTCTCGCTGTATTCTCACCCTCCCGTTCTCTCTCCGCAGGTAACAAGATCGGCAAGCCCACACGGTTCCCTGCAAGGTGACGGGCAAGTGCGGCTCGGTGCAGGTGCGGCTGATCCGGCTCTCGCGGTACCGGCATTGTGTCGGCGCCATCCCCAAACACCTGCTTACCATGGCCGGTATCGAGGACTGCTACACCTCGGCCCGAGGCAGCACCAGCACGCTCGGCAACTTCGGTACGCAGCAGAGGGGAAGGGGTATTCGGTGGGAGAGGTGTACACACTACACAGGGTTGGGAGGCGCAGTCGTGCTGGATTTACTGTTCGCGTACAATTACTAGTTTTTTTATTAAAAATAGCAGTCGCTTATGTTTGCATATGCTTATGTCTACTTGTGAATGTTTCTATCAGATGGTAAAAGATTTGATGTGAGCCGTACTCATTGTGTATAGTGCAAACTCATTTGAAATTAATATTCCATTATATTGTATTACCCCCCCCCCCCCATGACCCCCTCACCGCTGACTTTTTACCCCCTCGCGTCCCACAGCCAAGGCGACGTACGCTGCGATCGCCAAGACGTACGGCTACCTGACTCCGGACCTGTGGAAGGAGAACGTGTTCACCATGTCTCCGATCCAGGAGTTCACCGACTACCTGATGAAGAACCACCGCCAGGTGCAGACCCAGCAGCGGGAGGAGGGCCAGTGAGCTGACCCGGTCCGACCCCGCTGAGAGGTCAGTGAGGTGTCGCCGCCGGTGGCCGGTCAGACGGCCGGCTGGACGGGCGCTGAGCTGACCTCCCCGGTGAGGTGAGCCCTCAGAGGGTCACTGAGCCGGGCCGGAGGTCGGTAGGCCCGCGCCGCCCCCAGGAGCCGGCCCCGCACTCAGCTGATCGGACTGACATAGGTCCCAGTCTGACGGACTGACAGACTGATTTGACTGACGGCGCTGAAATACAATTACGGTCGGAACGGAACTGACGGTAGTGTGTTTATCTGTAGTTGGTGTTAGAACTCGGGAACACAAGAGGGTTATACAATCCACGACATATAACACAATGGTTTTAATTGAGAAAGGAAAAGGCGGAACGGCATTGAAAAGAGAACCATGGGGACGTTAGGAGCGTGGTATATGGTGACAGTGTGGCAAATCGAGAGGTTTTAGCGATTGGTCGACTGGGCTAAGCGCAAAGAAGCGAGGTGATAAATTGTAATGATTGCTTGAAGGAGCAGTCACTGCCAAAGTGAACTATCTGCATAGTGCATCGGTTATTTATTTGAACGGAGTATCTGGAATCTGGATTTTCGTTTTCAATAATCCAAAGTAGGTGGCTTGAAGTGTCTACCTGCCTACAGCGACGCGTAGCGTGAGCCCTGCGGTAGTCGCGGTAGTATCTGATGCAGTGTGGGGCGTACGAGCAAAATTGTTCCCCTTCAGTATCTGTCGAGTGCGTTTTGGAGAAGCCTTTGGGATGGGCGCAGGGCCTCGGCTAAGGAATTTTGACTGGTGGGCCACTTGGGCAGCGACATGGACTGACCTTCGTAGCCATAGCCCCCCCTCTCAATTTTCGATTTCTCCCCAGATTTCGGCCACTTTATTCTGCAAAAAACGTCAGGATAGCATTCAAAAAATGTTCCAAAAAAAAAAAACGGGGCTCGACCCCCCCCCCCCCGACTCTTCAGAGAGAGAGAGAGAGGAGAGAGTAGGGACCCACAACCCTCTCAGTGGTGATACTCCCGCGGTGCACATAAAATCGCACAAGCACGGAATATATAGTCTACGACATATCGTAGTACATATCGACATATCGACATGTCGTAGACTATATATTCCGTGGCACAAGTATGCACACAATATTGACGCAGATTATAAAACTTTGGACGATAACTTACGGCCGTGAGTGGATCGCTCGCCGACTAGTCGGAGATTCGGAAGCGGTCGGACGGGATCGGGCGTTGTTGGGTGGATCGGGAGGAATTGTGAACAGCACTCAGTTCGAGTCACCCAAAATGTGAGAGTGGAAAATTATCCATTCTTATTCTTGAGTGTCATCTTCAGCCCAAATGAAAATTTTTTGGAACGCTTCGTCCAACTGGTCAGATGTGTGACTGCAAGCATCATACCGGTCGTAAAGACGCATAATATCGCTTGCAGACTTCAATCGGCTGGAAGTCGCCGACACTACCTCTAGTTTGACTCTGGCTTATATCGTGTCTATCGGCGAGCCGTCTGAGATCGCTCGGAGGCTTATCCCCGACCGTCTGAACTGGTCTGTTCTTTATTCGTAGTTTTTCTTGTAACCGACTGGTCTGCGACAGATGCTTATGTGACTGCAACCACTCGATCGATCGGAAAGCTTGCAAGAACTCTCGCAGACCTCGATCGGCTGGAAGCCGCCGACACTATCTGTAATTGACAGAGGCAGACGTCTTTCGCGATTATTGCATAAAATTTAAAGCCTCGGTCACACTTCACCGGATTGGACCAACGTACGAGAAACGGACGAGAACTGTCAGCGTCCGGTGATGTCCGTTTGTTTCCGTTGGACGTCCGTTTGTCATCCGTTAATATCTGTTCCATGTCCGGTGGTGTCCGGTTGAGCACATCGGACACCACCGGACATGGAACGGATATGAACGGATGAGAAACGGACGTCCAACGGAAACGAACGGACATCCCCCGGACATCACCGGACGCCGTCCGTTTCTCGTCCATTGGTCCAATCCGGTGAAGTGTGACCGAGGCTTAGTCCACTTAGTCCACTATAGTTCACTTTTTACCCCAAGAGGATATTGCAAACAATAGGTTGAATTTTTTCACAAGAATATGTATCACCGATGGGTACTTTACAGCCTGAAAATGTACGATAGGATCTGCTAATTCAATTTGAAATGTGAAAAATGTGGAAACTTAGATTTTTCGGAAAATTACTGGTGGGCCAAATCTATGAGGCTGGTGGGCCATTTCGGGTCACTGGTGGGCCATTTGGCCCACCAGTTAACATGTTAGCCGAGGCCCTGGATGGGCGAAAGGTCAGCCGTGGGAATATCAAGACATTGTAACAATTCTGCGGGAATCTCGCAGCTCCTGAGCGCTTGCCGCTTACAGTAACAGAGAAAAGACGCGGTGATCGAAGCGTCTGTTGCGAAATATGTTTGAAATGAGTAGGCAAGCGTTGTTCGATGCTTGCTGCCACCTGGTGGCGAATCTCTTAAACTACAACTACAAAATACGCGATGGGGCGGCGCTAGTATCGAGCCCTGTAAATGGGCGAGACGGGCGAGATCAAAAGTTCGTATTGCTGAAATGCTAGGACAGGAGTTCGTATCGTAAATGGTTGACAGCAAATAAGCGTATAGAAAATTCGACAAATCTGCCAAGGGAAGTGAATCATTTAAAGAGCCAAATTACGTCACGGGGAGAACTATTGGTACGAATAGCAATTAAATGGTTAAAAATTCGGATAAAAAAGTGCTGCACGGACAAAAAAAAATCGCGTAGGCGTAAAAAACAAAATTCAAGCAATAAACAAAAGATGATTGACAAAATCTTACCCAACCTGGGGTAAGCCTTACCGAATTCAGCCGCGCATAGCATAACCAAACCTATGCTTTGCTCATTCTGACATTTACGATCTCTCTGTCATGCGTACATTTGCAGACATACATTTGTCTGACGGACATCTCCGAAGCAAACTTTTGTACGGAGCCAGCTCAGCGCCTCTACAGCGGCCAGTCAACAGCTGTAGTTACAGCAACTCGCCACCAGGTGGCAGTAAACATCGGCCGTCGATGAAACAGCTGTTTACTGCCACCTAGTGTCAAAACCCTGTAACTACAACTATGAGCTAACTGTTGTGGGGGCGCTGGTATTGTATGCCCCGTGAGTGATTGAATCGGCGACGGGCTGCAGACGAAAGTGCGTACCACTACCATCACAAAGGCTCTACTGCCGGGGTGGGGGGGGGGGGGGGGGTCCGAACCCCAGAAATTTATCTTCCGTAATGCAGCCTCATGTGAAAAGATGTTTGTAAATTTTGGTCGAACTCTCCCTCAATCCCGAAACCGTGGCGGACCGCTGTCATAACCAAAGTGGTAATGCAATTCCTTACGTCTCCGGACCGAAGGTTTGAAAGAAAGGAAAAAAGAAAACTTAGAAATTAAAGCCCAAGTATATAAAAAGAATCGCCTGCACGCAAGCCGCCAACAAAGATGACATAAACACCGCGAAAAAAGTCAGCACTAGGAAAACGCCCGTCTTGTCTCCGCACGCCCGCAGTCAACTTTAACAACGCCACCCCAAACGCCGCAATGAAAGAAAGAGGAAACGCCCCCACCGCCCATGCCTGGAAAAGTCATAGAAAGCACCACACAAAATCAAAATGAATAAAAATGAAATAATAAAAGCGGCCACCTGAAGTGCCATCGATAATTTTGGGTTGAGCCGTCGACACATTTAGGCTGCTTCTGGGTCAGGCTACATTCACTGCAGACGTTACCAACTGCTACCGTGGGGTTACAAACAAACTACCTACCGTAGAGTTTCCACATCACCTCTAATTCAATATACCCTGCATCACCGTCCCGTTTGAGAGCGTTCTTCTCCCGCCATGTTCTGCTGACAGTGGCTGTCGTCATTTCCGTTCCTGAGACTGAGACTGAGACGATCAGCTGCTTTCATACACCGGTCGGTCAGTCGTCAGACCTATTTGTAGCTGTTCACAGTTCAGTGGTCGTCAATCGGCGCCAATGGGTGAACACGTAGGGTGAATGATGCGTTACCATGGCAACGTGGTAGATGCGTGTTTTGTCAACACAGGAGTGGACCCAGCGGGTGGGAGGTGCGTAAGGTCCAGAGGGCCCTCCAAGCAACCCTTAGTACGGTCCTCGCTCCTGAGTCACTACGTGGTAGTTGTTCTTTTGTCGGCAAAACTGAGAATAGTTCGAAGACTGTGTCATCTGTGTTATCAATCGGTTTGAAATAATAACACAGAGATTAGCGATTCTCGACTCCTTCGATAGAGTCTATCTTTACACTAAGTTATCCAGCCACTGAGGCTGAAAATCAAGCTTTTTTTGTAACATATATTCGTCGGCTGCGCAGGCTTCCCGTGAATGTTTTATTAGTACATACACCATCGTTTCAGTTTCTTGCCCTCCCGATCCACCTCTCTTGCTCGGCCTCGCTATCCGCTACTTACTAGTTCCGTTTGCTCCGACTGGTAGCGCTGTTTCAGCCATTCAGCTGTTATTAGCCACTGCGCCGATTCTGACTCCCTTTCTCCTTCGGTCCCCCAGGCGGACCGGGGCCTTCCCCGAACCCGGTCAGCTGCAGAACGGTTCCGGGAACCACACCGGTGAGCCAGGGGCGGCCCGGGAACCATGCCGGTGAGCCGGGGGCGGCGCGGGAACTGGGGGTTACCGCCGGGAGGCGGGACACTGGGAGTGGGGCGGCTGGAACCGGGGGGCGGCGTGGTTGGGGGAAGGGAGGGGGACAGCTATGGGGTGTGTGCCCCGCTTCTGTGAATAACTGAGGTGTGTTCGACACATGACTCGGGGTCCAGTCTAGGGCCTTGAGTCTACGCTGGGCCAGAACTAAACGAGGTGCTAATAGCCCTGATCCGAACGATAGGTTCCATATCCGATGTGGAATCTATCTAGCCTGGCATGCTAGAGATTCCGCCCGTAGGTACGTACACACCTTGTACAATATAAAACACAAACTATCGATGGTTGAAGCTCAAATTCGTCGTAGGAACACGTTTAAATCGATTAGATTGTTGTTCCTTCTCATATTCTGCGCTGGCTTTTTCTTGTGAACGCTTAAGTGATTAGGTATCAAACAAATTCGTCCCTCCCATAGCTGCCTGTTCAATGTTCAATGGCCCGGCGGCGCCGACGGTAGGGCTTTTCGGACTCGTGTTAACGCC
This sequence comes from Amphibalanus amphitrite, assembly GCF_019059575.1. NCBI lineage: Eukaryota > Metazoa > Arthropoda > Thecostraca > Balanomorpha > Balanidae > Amphibalanus > Amphibalanus amphitrite. The sequence continues at coordinate 6,253 of NW_024883685.1, forward strand.
CGTTTCCCGTTATTTTCAGGTAGTACGACGATGCTGGACGACACGGTGACAGCGATGGCGCTGTGAGAGACGACGACTGCCTATTTCAGGGAGCGGCAGCGCCACGCTGCGTATTCACTCAGTAGGTGAGTACCGTGTTCGTATGGGCCAAACGGGTTCCCGGGCAAACTTCTGTGTCTTCATAACGCAGTATCTCCACATAAGGCAACATCTTTGCCGTTTTCACTGAGGTAGTGGAGGCCTGTGTATGCTTTGGAAAAACCGAATGTGTCGGACCGTACATAGAAAAGAAGCTATGGTTCTTTTGGAACCATATGGTCGCATCTGGTCTCAACCATGATCTAAGCTACTTCAACCGGGACCAAATGATACCCCGGCCTTACATAGTTATGTTCTTGTAACACACCGTTGTTCAAACTTCAAACCGGACCAGAGTGGGACCCCGCAGTGCGCCTCGCAGAGTGAGCCCCCTGAATTGGCGCTGATTTGATCCGTAAACAAGCGGACGGCCCAACGGTACCAACTCGTATCTCTGAGCTTTTGGGCGAGCCGACTGGACGAGGGTCAGTTATTAGCCGAGGCCACGGTGAAATCTTGACCGAGGCACCCGCACCTACGTCACGTGGCGAGGTTTTCCTTTAGATTTGTACACTCAATGTACAGCGGTGCTTCGTGAGTAAAAGCCGACGAAAAGATTAGCAAATCTGGCGCTGCTAAGTGGTGGTTTTCAGTGCAACATTGCTAATTTGCATTGTTTTGAATGCATCAGTAATTGATAGAACAGGGAAAACAATAATTGGCGCTGGCTCACCCACGACTGTGAAATTCCCTCAACTTATTTGAGGTATGTACCTATCTAGATACAAATGTATGAATTTCTTTTGGTCCTAGTACCAAGGCAAACTCTTGAAAATGAAATAACTAAAAGCCATTTATATAAGACTTGCATCCTGATTCAGTGTGCGCGTGATGATTCACATTGACCCAAGTAGGCTTACAAAGGACTTTGCAGGCTTGTCTAATTTTTACCGCAAAGTAGAAGTCATGAACTGATATGGTGCCCCCTCCATCGTCCGTTGTTAACTCTGTGCATCTGTATCTGTATCTGTATTTTCGAACGTCTATCCAGTCCATATACATACATTGGTTTTTCATGACTCGAGTCACATTTTACTGTGGGTGTTGCCGACAAATTGCACCTATGCAAGGCGGTACGGGCGAGAGACTCGGCGCTGCCGAGCCGAACCGCCGCCGCGCCGCCGAGCCGAGCGCCGTCCGCGGTCGCGGGACGCTGGCGTCCCCTCTGACCCGGCTGACCGGCCGGCGCGGCAGGGCGGCTCCCTGTTTGCGTAGGACCGGCCCAGGTCCGGGCCATTGTGTGGGGCACGCACGTGCGCGCCCAGCTTGTGTGTCTTCCGGGTGGAGCACTGGACGCCCGGGCCATTTTTAGCCTTTTCTGTGTGCTCTGACCGTCCTCAACGCGTCTTGTTTTCACCCCCTGTCGCCGTATATAAACTAGTTGTAAACACCCCCGCCCCTCACTTCACCTTTCGACTTCGACGGGGACACTGCGCTGCCCCTAGCTCTCTTCCCGGTACGTTTCGCTGCCTTGTCCGCCAAATATAGTGAACTAGAAGACAAAGTGTGTGTGGAGCCCGAGTGAGAAGTGAAACAGTGCGCGGTCTACACACAGATGAGATATTCGACGGAGATGCGGCAGGCGTATCGGTTCCGGTGACCAGGTCTACTGACTATCCTTTTTTCATCCTAAAACATTCCTAAAACTCTCTAAGAAGGGGGTTCCTTTGTCGTCGGCATCCGGCGCTCTATATTTAGGCCCTAACATACGCCCAGAGAAGGGGGTTCCTTTGACGTCGGTATCCGGCGCTCTCATATTTTAGGCTCTAACATACTCCCTAAGAAGGGGGTTCCTTTGACGTCGGTATCCGGCGCTCTCTTATTTAGGCCCTAACATACGCCCTAAGAAGGGGGTTCCTTTGCCGTCGGTATCCGGCGCTCTTTTATTAGGTCCAAATATACTTCCTAAGAAGGAGGTTCCTTAGTCGTCGGCATCCGGCGCTCTATCCTGTATCCAATGTTTAGTTGTATATTAACTAGGCTAACGTGATAGGTTATAACATTTATTTTCCCAATTTTCCAATTAAACCATTTTCCTCCTGGATCTCGGTCACCAAACAACCAAATGCTGTGCGATGCGCGATTAAATACAGTCCACACCGTGAAAGGAGATTCGAACGAAAGCGTCGCCAACAGTGGGTGTGTGGTTGCGTAATTTAAGTTGCCGGAATGTAAAACCGAACATCTTAGGCGCGGTTCTGCGAACACTCACACAGCTGCATAGCCGCAATAGGACCGTTTTTTCATGACTTTCCAACCTAACTATTACCGAATGGCAAGGACACACAGTGCACATATGATCCTGAATGTGCAGTGGGATTGGTTTGTTTTGGAAGGCGTTTCAAACAATAAGTACCATTGTAGTGTGTTGCCCAGTCCAGTAGTACGTTTGTTTATGTTTCTTACCCTTTCGGTGTGGCTCGGTTTATATAACCCAAACACTGGAATTTGACAGGTTAGACGAATGGTATCGATTAAAACATTAGACTCAGTGGTTGTACCACGTGTAGACATGCTAATGAGCACTGAATATGCAGTGAAACGCTAACTACCCGGCTCATACAGTGTCGCCCCGCTCGGCTCAACATTTGGACACCAACACTCGCAAGTCAAACTCGCAATATCGCATGCACTGCCGACATAATTACCCGCAGTTGCGGAGAGTCATGAGCCAAATGCTGGCCGTTGCAGTTCAGTTTTCTGGTGAAGTCTCCGCCGCCCCTGGCGCCGCCTTCACTTCCCTGAACGGTTCGCCTGAAAGATACGCCGAACGAACCGGCATTGTTACGCTATTAGGAGCATTGCAGGCCGGAAAATGTCCCCGGGTCAAACGGCGACCTTTGCCGGGACCGTTTGTGCTGGGAGACGTTTGTTCATTTAACGAGTGGCTCGTTTTGACTCATAAAGTGTGAAATTTGAACAGCCGGGGCTGGTGTTTACTATCGATTGATTGGTTGTATTATCATGGAGGTATGCTCAATTCTAATTAGGGGGGAGGGGGAAATATAGAGCATGTGCTCTTGCGTTATCGAGAAAGCGAGAGAAAGAGGGCGAGCGTGGCAGAAAGAGAGAGAGAGAGAGAGAGAGAGAGAGAGAGAGAGAGAGAGAGAGAGAGAGAGAGAGAGAGAGAGAGAGAGAGAGAGAGAGAGAGAGAGAGAGAGAGAGAGAGAGAGAGAGAGAGAGAGAAAGAGAGGGAGAGAGAGAGAGAGAGGGGGGGCGTAATACGTTTTCTTGCCTTAACAGTTCCCATTACACAGCGTCAAGAGGTCAATATCCCGGTGTCATTCTGTCCGCCTGTACTCATCTCACATAGCTATTCCGGCTCTGTTCGGCGCTACCGGTGTCAAATTTCTCGGGTGTTTAGACGCGACCCTGGAGGTCATTAGCGCTGGGATATTATCCTCGCTATGAACACAGCTACAAAAGGAACTTGGATTACCGGGGCCCAGTTATCCGACCTGGCACTCGTCCCCATTATCCTTAGCTAAATTTGGATGGTGGTCGGCGATTACTACGCGTACTCTGATGGAATGCAACCGTGAGATGGGTCCAGTTTAGAACTAGGCCAACGTTGGGCCCTTCCCTCTGACGTAGGACAGGTGATAAGTACGGTAACTAAAAGTTAGTGCCACAAACTATACCCTCCCCAGTTTGGTGTGCTGCGCACGCCACTGCCTGTCTATACCCTCCCCAGCTGGGTGCGCTGTGCACGCCTCTGCCTGTCCATACCCTCCCCAGACCGCTGCGCTGCGCACGCCTCTGCCTGTCTATACCCTCCCCAGCTCGTGCTGCGCACGCCTCTGCCTGTCTATACCCTCCCCAGCTCGTTGTGCTGTGCACGCCTCTGTCTGTATCTACCCTCCCAGCTCGTTGTGCTGTGCACGCCTCTGCCTGTCCATACCCTCCCCAGCTGGGTGTGCTGTGCACGCCTGTGCCGATTCCACGGAAGCCGCCGTGCGTCAATGGATTGTCTGATTTCCCCACCGGGCCGGGCCGGGTCCGACGGTCTGCAACAGGCCGCGCGGACACGGGGTGCCCCTGTGTACGCCGCCACATCGCCATCGCCACTGCTGCGCCCGTCTGCCGCGTGCGATCTATGTAGTACCTACCTAATGCCGTATCCACTGACCACTGTCTCAGTAGAAGTGAAATAATCTTGGTCTCGTCCACCACCTTAACCGCTGCCGTTCACAGTATCGACAGCCTTATCCACCTGCTGATCTAATTCCTCAATGCTCGATAATGGTTTACCTATACCCACTGTCGCAATAGCGCATCGCACACTGTGACTGTCTCGGTACCTCGCCCAATTCTTCATTGGCTCACCCAATGCCTCATTGCCTCAGCTCCTCACCTGCCTATACCCACCGTCTCACCCAATGGCTTGCTATTGTCTTCCGCTTATCGTCTCAATCCCACCCTACTCACCAAACCAAACACTTAAAACGTAGTTGGCTGAAAACATGCTCTGATTACGGAGCGAGCGAAGCGAGCGGAGTCTCATACTGAATTAAGGGAAAATTCTGAGTATGAGCGGCCGGCCGGCCGGCCGGCCGGCCGGCCGTGGGGACGCTCTTCAAAAGCTAATATCTTAGGAACGGGACATCCGATTGACAAGCGGTCTTCTTTACTGAATGTCACTTGGACGTAAAAGTTCTGTGGTGTGATGGCCACCATGCGTTCTTGCCAACCACCGCACGTGGCGCGTGGTAAAGTTGGACATTTTTTAAGAACCCCCAAAATTGCAACCTCAATAACGGCACAACGGTTGGGCCGATTGAATTGAAACTCGGTACACAGTTAGGTCTCCATCAGATAATTCATCTGCATGTATTAAGGTTGGGGTGCTACAGCACGTGCGCACGTGCAGGGGGCGCTCCCAGATCTCGAGAACGGCTGGGCCGATTGCGCTCAAATTTGGTACACGGTTGGGGACCAGTTAGTAGGGTGCCGTGCAAAAGTCAGTTTGGACCCCGCTTGCACGTGCGCACGTGCAGTGTGCCGCTTCCAGATCTCGAGAACGGCTAGGCCGATTGCGCTGAAATTTGGCACATCGCTAAAGACCGGTTAGTAGGGTGCAGTGCACAAGCTATTTGGAGGTACCCCCTCGCAATTTCGCACGTGCAAGGCCCATCCTCTCGCTCACTCCGTTGGTCGCCCAAAAGGCGTTTTACTGGTAACGAACACATTGCTTCCTCTTTAAGACTGGTTTAAAGATCTGACTCGCGCCTTGACCAGTACTTATCCCCTGTCCCATCATCATACTTACGACCTTATGTCTGAGTTCAACGGAGAAACGTCACATATGCACTGATCATGGAAAAATTGTATGACCTGTGACTTTTATGGAGCTGATGGCGTGCAGAATAATGCCAGTGCAAGCCGTATTCCGTATGATTTTATCGTATCGGAATTCGATTATAGCCGAATTTCGTACGAGGGACAATTACGAGACAGATTAAATTATAATAGTTAGGTAAAAATACCTATACCTTCACCCGGTCCACCCCTTTCCTGCTTCAAGTAGCACGTTAAATAAGAATGGAAACTTATATGGAGCATCGGCACACGTCACCATGGAAACGTTATAACAAGTAGCGGTAAATGTTTTAACAACATTACCAGAATGCCTTATCACCTGATTCTGTGAATAACTGTTCACTCCCGGATGTCTGAGGTCAAAGTGCAATCGACTGTCATACTGTACGGGGAGTTCCTATCAGTGTCGAGCTCTAGGAGTGGCCAGAAAACCGCTCACTCTTATATCTACCACGGCTTCCGTTGGCACTGTTTCTAATTTTAGAGACGTCATGGTATTTTATCGGTCAAATCTCCCTTCGAAGTATGAAGTCTTGTCGTACTCCTAGGACTATGTACTGCATTGTGCCGAGGAGAGTTAGAAGGCGATATTTATGTTTGACGTCATGGCGAGGCTCTTGCAATTCAGATAACCAAGCGGCTGAATCAGAGCCACTCGTAGTGCATGTCGGGAGGCTTTTATCGAGGGTCAGCCCCTGTGGCCCGGTTTCAGCCGCCAAGATGGTATCAACTCTCAAGTGGGGTTTCCTGAAATGGGAGTTGGTTTAGGAGTGCGTTTTGGAGTCAGATAGCTTTGGTAAAAACTCAGGGTTGGTCAGGTCATCTAGTCGGCAGGGCGACCATTCAGCGGGGCCGACCACACGATAAATCCAGAGACCTTGTACAGGGCAGTCATAAATACTGCTTCGATAACTTGGCATTTTATACTGCTCCGATAACTTGGATGGCATTTTTAGCATTAAATGCGGTCATATCTCGAACGAAGGTTTAATCACTTAGCCAAGAGTCAGACGTGTTCGGGTGTGAGGAACGCGATCGCTTAAGCGTCGTTACACCAGGGCATAGAAATTAGAAACCCATTGGGTTCCCGTAGAAATTATTAAACGTGAGCTCAGCTGTATAGGGTGAATGGCGCACTGGTGACCTATGCTTCTACCTCCGAAAGCATCGGTTACAGGCTGCATGCTATGGTCATACCTCAGACTGATCCAATGCCTGCCATCTGGTGCCAAAAACAAACCTTTGGTTGCAAAATTTGCCGCCAGGGGCCTTTTCGATTTCGCTATGTCGGGGCGACGGACGCGCTCAGGTGAGGCTCCGACATATTTTCTTTTTTTCTTATTATCATGCCATGTTATCATCATTTTTGACATGTTGCTAGTTATGAGGAAGGTGCTGTGCAAATATGTGAATAGTTATTTTTGCTTTAGCGTTCGTAATTTTGACGAAATGTGTTATCGTACTTGATTGAATACTATAGTATACATCCGGACTTCAGACTTCATTTCATGCCACCCGATGATGCAAGTGCCCTATATCTTATGTTCCACTCTCTTGAAAAAAAAAAAACTTTATTGTATCGTGACTGTAAGACACATATTAAGATAATTGTCATACCTAAACCACAAAATTAAATCCTACTTATTGAATGTGTATACTATGGTATCCATCAGGATTCGCTCGTTTCTTGATTTGTGTACTATAGTATACACTTAGGCTTAGGGGAAGTTGGGGGAACGCCGAATACTTTTTTTCTGACGCCCGTAGCACGCAAGGTAAACAACATAAGCTATTCTTGTTGGCGTCATTCGAGAGGCCAGTCTTTTGCCTTTCAAACATACCAGGCGCATTTGATGAATTCGCATACCGTTAAGCGCACAAACTAAAATTATCAAAGAAGTGACTTTTTCGGCGTTGCCCCGGACAGCGGGGAAAGCCGAAAATGGGAGAAATGATCTACGGGGAATGCCGACATTGATGTTTTGCCACTTTATCTCAAACTTTATCCAGAATTTATCAAAGCTGACACGCGTTTTAAGAGCTTGAGGACGCTTGGTGCACACTGGAAGTTATAATTGTGTGATATAATAAGAAAATGCCAGGTAAATAATTTCTTATAGGTAACAGGCCGTTGTGTCGGTTGAAAGTGTAATTTGTGTGACTAAAAATTCGCGTTGCTATTCTACAGCAGTAAAGTCCACGTAGCGTGCTTTAACGTGCGTAATTGCACGTTTTCGGCATTACCCCAGCCAGCCATACTTTCATTTGCAGGCCCATAACTTTTCAAAGTGCCGTATAAATTTCAAATAGCCAGCACACTTATGCAAAGACATGCTGAAGATTACTTGACCGAATTGGCCAGACAAACGGTAGCATAATGAGTAAGAAATGCAGCTTCAAAGGCGCATGTAGTACAAGGAACGCGTACCTTGAAAACGCTCTTGGCGCCCTCACAGCAGAAGTATTCCGAATGACGACTCGTAACAAACATGCGATAATTGTAGTCACTTAAGCTTCAGAGCATCACTGACAGGTGGCATCCATGTCTTACGGTTTTCGAAATATCTCGAATTTCGGCTTTGCCCCAACTCCGGCATTGCCCCAACTTCCCCTACATTACAACAGGACATGTGCACTCAAGTATACATTCAGGACGTGAAGCGTAAACATACTTGTGGTTCCCACGGACACATCTCAATAATTATTGCGCTAAAATATGGCACAACGTTAGGGACCGGTTAGTATGGTGTTGCACACAAGTCAGTCGGGGTACCATTTCACACTCAGGCACGTAAACGACTCACCTTTGCGCTCTCTCGTTCATCGCCCTAACGGCGTTTTACTGTTATTTGATGGTAAAATACTGTTTTTGAATGGAGAATAAATGGTCAAACTACCAAAAGGGATCGTGGCGTCACAGTCTGCATGCCATCACTGAAAAGTTAGGTCGGATTATAGAGCGAAGTTTGATAAACTGTGCTGTTTTATAGGTGGCCTGTCGTCTGCCAGTATCAAGGCCATAATACTCGAAATACCTGATTCCGGAATTCAGGGGCGTAGCCAGGATTTCCTCCAGGAGGGGGCCAAACTTACAGGGGCCCAAGGTAAGCCCCCTCAAAATCTAAAAAGTCATTGGATTTCATCCACTTTTTTTGGAGGGGGCCCAATTGAATTAAAAAAAAATTGAAAAATGAAAAAAAAATATTAGACTGAGGGGCAAGCAGTCCATGGGTCCCTGCTAGATAGGCCCACGAATAGCTTCATAGAGTCGCTCAGCTAGTTCTGAAGGCGGTCTTGAGGTATGGTCGGATGAGGTAGGTCGGATGAGGTAGGTCGGATGAGGGTCCTTCAGACCGCCAAAGGCCCCTACAGCCCATGAGAGCCTCGTAAGCTCTGATAACTTGACGAGGGCACTCTAAGAAACAGAAAAACCCTCTGAATACACAAGGCCCCCTGAGCGCATGGAGGGGCCCCTGATCGCTTCACGGGGCCCTCTAAGCCACAGAAAGGCTCTCTGAGTACACGACAGAGCCCTCTAAGTGCATGAAGAGGCCCCTGAGCGCGCGTGATGGGTCCTCTGATCTACAGGAAAACTCTCTGAGCATGTTAAGGACCCCAAGGGGCCCTGAACGCCTGACAGGGCCAGGCGCGTAGCCAGAATTTTCCTCAGGGGGGCCAATCAGACCGAAAGGGGCCATGTGAGCGAAGGGGCCAACATTTTCTTAATTGCATGACGTAGTTATTTGCTTAACTACCTTAAAATTACGAAGGGCTCCTGCGAACCCAATGGAGAGGGCCCCGAGGGGCCCAGGGGCAAAGCCTCAGGCCCGAAGGGCCCTTTTGTAACCAATGAAGAGAGCCCAGAGGGCCCTAGCGGCAAGGTCTCAGGCCCGAAAGGCCCCCGCGAACCCAGTGGAGTGCCCCGAGGGGCCCTTACGCTACTTTTATTGTGCCCCTTACCGTACTATGACACCACAATGGGGGCCCTTTTGGGCTCCAGGGGGGGGGGGCATGGCCCCTATAGCCCCCCTTGGCTACGCCTCTGTTCCGGATCCGACCTAGATGTCTCTGATTCAGGAGACGAGTACATCCCTCGAGTCGATCCTGCTCCTGGGTCCGACAGTGAGAGTGACCTCGAGTTAGGTGATCAAGATGTCACTCCCAATGCTCCTGAGTATGTTTACAACAACAAGTATGTTTTTCCATGCAGATATCACCTCAAAAGGTTTAGAACACATCAGCCCATTCATCACATTGCTCGACATTGTCCATGTGACCCTTAAAAAGCATATTTATCACTTTTAATGTTAACAACCAAGTGCAAAAAAATAAGTTCTGAAACCGAATGTATACTATAGTCAGGGTTACTTTTACAGGAAAAGTTGAGAGGGGGAATAAAGTTCGGGGCAAAGGCAGATCCAGGGGCATCTGAAAGGGGGGTGGGCGGCAATACCATTAGGTTTTTCGTTAGGATGGAGCCCGCAGAACCTTGCCTACCCCCAAATCCTATTCTTTCCTCGGGTTTCAGCCACTTTATTTTGGAAGGTTGCCAAAAAATAATTTTGCTAAAAAATATACGCACCTACCTTGGCTGTAAGGGGCGGGGGAGGTCCCAACTTGACTGCGCCCTTGCAAATGCCAATCAGTAGTATCAACCTATCAGTGGTATCAATAACTAGTAGGTATACCCCGGCCAAACATTAAGTAACGCCTTTCTAAAGAGAGAGGTTAATCCGCGCCCTGATTGGAGGTCATTTTGGCCCCCATGTGGGTTTTCTTGAAAAGCGAAAAACGGCGGCGCGCAGCGCCGCCAAATTTTTAGTACCTTACCGGGCATCAATTTGAAACCTTCGCACAAAATTTCAAGTCTTAGGTCACCTTAGGTCAGGAGTAATTGATGTCAAACTGTTCGAGCAAAAATGAGCAAAAAACATGAAATTCTTAAACGCTCACAAAAGCTACAGTTAACGAGCAATTCCAAAGTTCTTTGTGTGGTCGTGTATGTAGAGAAACGACGGCGCTACAAAACTGCAACCTCTACAACTACAAGGTGGGCAGTGATATCCGAACAAAAACTAATGAAGCACAAAACTTGAATTATTACTATTAGTATTAGTGAGCAGTGAAAGTTCCATTGGGAAAGCCGGCTGTGATGAGGTACATTTTTTTTTTTGCGCCCTGCTCTGCATGCAAAGCAGATGAACGTGAATGCTGCATAAAGAGAAAAGTCATTTATTACTCAAAGCTTTAATGCCTATGGGACAAAAATAACGTTGTTTTTCCTTCAATGATTCCGGTTTGGAGGATGGTTAAACACGGCCATTGTCATATTGGGACAAAAATTTTTACATGTCTGGCCTTGGCGTCGATGAAAAAGTGAAAATAATCGTGAATAAATGGGTCGTTTCTGAGAAAGAACACAGAATATAAAAGGGGGTCCAAAAGGGGGTCACCTTCTTTTTGCGTCAAAGGAGGGGCCATGGCCCATTGCCCCCTCCCCCTGTATCCACCCTTGGTTCGGAGAGGTAATCCCGTCCCCCGCCGGTTTCTACGCCGACGCCTGTACCGATATGTCAGTGATTGCGAAAAGACGGAAGAGACAAGACAAGAGACGGTCCCACCGACTATCCGATCGGTATCGGGTCAAATCTGGAGTTCCTGCTGCACTGAACGTAAAATGGTTGGATGGAACCGAAAATTGAAAATTAATAATTATCTTAACGCCAGCAACGTTGATTGATGACGAGAATCTGATTAACGATGGCTATAGAATCTGAATAGCGAATTGATTGAAAATGGGCTCCAAAATAAATTTGAAAGGGGGAAATTCCCCTTTCCCTCCCTAGCCGTTCAGACACAATTGGAAAGGGGGAGCGGAATTTTCGAAGGGGGGAAATTCCCCTCTTCCCCCCCCCCTTTAAAAGTAACCCTGACTATAGTATACAGGTCACTGCGCATGCGCATTGGGGCATATGGCCAAAACGACTGGAAATTTATCAATCGCACCACTTAAGCAGACTATATCCCAAATTTCGTCTTTTTTTATCTGTAAACTTGCTCTCGGGTCTCTAGAGGATATACTGCACTCTGCAGTAAGTAGTAACGGTTCCGCCCCCAAAATCGTCGAAGACCCGTGCACCTGTGCTTTTCACGTTTCAGATCTTTTCGATTATTCGGTATGTTAAATATACAGTCTCCAGATAGCGCCAGTCAGAAAACTGAAACTTTCGTGTCAGCCGAGTTGGCGTTTTTTTTTATGAACGAGTCGTGATAAACTGTAAGCCTTTCCGGTTACTTCGTGTTGGTCGGAAAGCCCGTGCATATTTCCTTGGCCCAGAATAGAAGCAGTGAATTACAGGGGCCCGGGAACGATTTTCGAGTTGGGGGGGCAAGCCTAAAATACTTGACATGATGCATATGAAACAGTGGCGTAGCTAGGGGTCTAAGGGGACACTCACACGTACCCCCCCCCCCCCATCGGGTTCAAAGGGAACCTCGGGTCCAAGGGACCCTGCGGCGCCATTTCACCGCTGAGGCCTGAGGGTTAACGATGGCCATATTTCTACTCAGAAGGGCCCCTCGGGGCTCGTTAGAGCACCTCATGGGCACTAAATAGCCACATATGAGGGGCTAGTTCTAGGGGCATTTCCCGCCTGTGATGGTTCCACACTTATTTTTCTGAGGGCCCCATAACAGCAACTGTGGGGCCCTCTTCGGCGCCTATGAGGGCCCACACCTGTGTCTCTGAGGGTTTCACACCCCCAACTCTGAGTGCCTATACCAGTGCCTATTAAAGCCCTATATTGGCGGCTCCGAGGACCCAACCAACACCTCCGCATCTAAAGGCCACCCACTGGTGACTTTTGAGGGCCCCATACCAGTGACTCTGAGGGCCCCACCGGCGTCTGACAGTACCATGCCGATCTCTAAGGACCCTACAGGACTTATTCAATCGGCCTAAGGACCCCTTGCCAGTCATTGAGACCCCCTGCCGGCTTGTAGAGAGTTCGCGTCAGCAGCTCTAAAGGCCCCGCACCCGTCTGTAACGGCTCCACACCAGCGTCTATGAGGGCCCACAGCAACGCCTGTAAGGAAGGACCCTCATCGGCGCCTCTGAGAGAATCACACTAGCACCTCTGAGCGCCCACACCGGCACCTGCATGGCGGCCCCACACCGGTGCCTCTAAAGGCCCCTTGCCGGCGGCTCTGAGGGCCTTACGCCGGTGATTCTGAGGGTGCTTCCGATAACCGAAGGCACCACACAAGCCCTTAGTGTCGCTGAGCTTTAATCCCATACCGGCCATCCGAGGGCACCATGTCAGTGCACTCATTGCCCCACACCCCTCCCTCACACCCGGAGCGGATAAACTGTGTTATACCTATGGCAACGATTTTACCACCGTTGTACCTACGTTATATATTTCTCAAAGTTGACTCAAAATTGTCCAGTATAAAATCTAGCCTGCCAAACTTATGGCCAAGGTCAGGCCCAAATCAAAGCGGGATGACAATAGCAGATGTTGTCAAATCGATACTGTATCAGCAGAAACCATTCAGATGGCAAGGAAAATGCCATGTGTTGATGTTTAGATGTATAAAGGAAACAAGAAGGAAACAAGTCCGGAAAAGGGAGGAAATATCTTTTCTCGCTGCCTTAATGTTGAGGGGGCGCCGTCCCCTCGGCTCCCAAGTTTGGGGGGCAAGCGCCCCCGCTGCCCCCCCCCCCCTGTTCCCGGGTCTATGGTGAATTAGCTACTGTATGTTATGTGTGTGAATGAAATGCAGCGTATTCAAACGGTTTATTTCATGCTACTTAGGTACTCGATTTAATCAAACACCGAAATTGACTCGAAAAGTTTCTTAACCCGCGCCCCAGTGGCGGTCTCAGCCAACTTCGCCCTAGTGAGGGGGGCATATGTTACCACCCACCTCTAACTCAAAAACTAAGAGGGCTAGAAAGACGCGGTAAAAAGCGGTCGATAGCTCTCAATGCGTACGTTTGAAAGTATTTCAGTCATTTTTCACCTTAGAGCAATATTGGGGTCACCAGAGGTCATCAAAGGTCAAAATTTGCCAATTTTCATTATATTTTTCTGAAAACATGCCGCTATCTCAGGAACTATGGTAGCTAGAAAAACGCATGGAACAGCAAACGATAGCTTGTGAACTCTTCTTTTGAAAAGGTCATTATCAATATTGACCTCAGGTCAACGGTTTAGCCTCCAGAGGGCAAAAACTCCAAAAATAGCTGTTTTTACGAAAAGTGTTTTTCGACAATAACTTTCGACTACAAAAAGCCACGACATTTCTATTGCCAGAATCGTGTTTCTCTCGCCGAGACGCGTCGAATGAACTATAAGTTGACCTTGAAAGGTCAACTTGAAAATTTGACCTCAGGTCAAGGTCATGACCTGACCAGAAAAGGTCATGTTGCACAGTGGTCGATAAAACTTCCAACGTGCCAACGCCCGTTGGAGCAAGATATTAGCAATGCTTCGAAGAGCTGGAGACAGTCCGCCCGTCTACATGGATGCTTCCTTACGCCTAAAATACAGCATTGACTTATGACTTTCTAATCGTCCGGTGCTGTTATCGGCTGCTCGGTAAGTACCGCGTGTATGTTCCCTCATTCACTCCTGGTCACCCTTCGGTCACCCCTCGCTGGGTCGGGCCAGTCGGCTATTTTTATCCTCTTTCCGGCTAGGCCACCCGCTGAGCTCTCGCCGTGCCGCGCCGTCTGCGAGGGACCTGACCCTTCTGCCGGGACAGGTTTCTCCAGGTGTCTCCAAGGAGCCATCATAGCGCTAAGGGTGTGCTCCGCATACACATACATTGATTTTCGCCCTTACTAGCAGGGCCGCTGGCACGCGTTGGCAGCGCCCTGCGGGCATTTTTTCGCTTAGGGTCATTTTGTGGTAAGGAGGATCAGAAAATCACCCTTCCAACTTTCTCCAGGCCTGGGCGTTTTATCGAGCGCGCCTGAAAACGCACAGTGGACCGAAATCACACTTCGATTGCGTTACTTCGCATTAGGTAATACGATAAAAAGTCCGCTCTTTTCTCAATCAATACGGACAAGTGCGTTAAAGCACAGATATAAACTTTTGAATTAGAAGCTTTAAAATGCTAAATTTCAACATCTCTAAGCTGATGATAATCGTTAGTTGTTTCAGACTTTGGCGCGCAAACGTAGGCATTCAGATCCACCGTGCGACCGGTCACCGTATGCAGTAGTGTGATCAGTGTGATGGTGTGAGTTGGGGAGTCGAGGCCGTGTGGGGAGAAGGTGAGGAGATACCGGTGTGCCGACGCGGCGGATGGCAGTGAATTTTCAGGATAGGTAGCAAAAGGCTCATTCCCAGACGTTGTGCCAAATTTTGCGGCGCTACGCGACACCAACTTTTACGCTATTCGCGAAAAAAACTTAGGGAGGCTGCTCCCCCCCCCCCCGCCAGGCGAGGGCTAAGTTGGAGACAGTGGTGGGACTAAGATGTTCGTTGGAGCAACTCCAAGCATTTTATCGACCTCTGATGTTGCATATCAGTCGATGCGTCTCAACAAGACAAACACAATGAGACCATCCCCAGCGTTCTATCTCGTTCCAATCGCAAGTTATTGGCAAAAAACTGTTTGTAGCCTCAAGTGACCTCGGATGACCTGTCTAGAGGCTATCAGCAAAAATGACACCTTGGTCATCACGAGTGGACCAAATCATTGTGAGTCTGAAATATTTGGACTTTTCCGATGCGTACACACGGATCTAGAGGCATTTTCATTTTTCTCCATTGACTTGTAATGGTAGGGTCACGCCACTGACCTGACCTTAGGTCACGGATATAAAAAATCCGAGATATACAAATTGTAGGCGCCCATAACAGCATGCAATCCAACAAGTTTAAAACCTTTCTGACAAACACTGCAAGCTGGACATGATTGCAAACTTTTTTTAGGTTTGGTCAGTTAACTTGACCTGGTGACCTGACCTGACATGACCTAGGGTCAAAAATTTCACACATTGTCCAAAATTGATGTACCAAAAGCTACCCCAAGCGGCGCGGCGCTACGCGCCGCGGTTTTTTATTCACACGCAAAAAACGCGACAGGGTGGTAACATATGCCCCCCCCCCACTGGGGCGAAGGTTAAAAAGGATTTTACACGAAAAGGTAGGTAGGTACTAGGTAGGTATGTTGGCAATGAAATAAATTGTGTCTTTGCATGATCTTTAGGTCGTACATTACGTTACCTGCAGGGCTGCGGAGTCGGAGTCGGAGTCGGAGTCGGAGTCGGAGTCGGTCGGAGTCGACAGTTGTGACCGGAGTCGGAGTCGGAGTCGGAGTCGATTTTAGAAACCCGAGCCGGAGTCGGAGTCGGAGTCACCGAAAATCTGTCGACTCCGCAGCCCTGCTAGGTCTGCGGAGTCGGAGTCGGGAGTTGGAGTCGGTCGGAGTCGACAATTCTGCCCGGAGTCGGAGTCGGAGTCGGAGCTGGTTTTTTAAAGTCGGAGTCGGAGTCGGAGTTGGAGTCGCCGAAAATCCATCGACTCCGCAGCCCTGGTTACCTGTGCTGTTTTTAAACAATATCGATAATCCGTGAAGTAACTTGTAAGTTGCTGCCGTTCACGCGTACAAAATATCGTGTCAAAATTGATCCATGTCCCACCTTGCCGCAAAGCCGCCGGGCCGTAGTTCCGTCCTCCGCCGCCAGTGCGCCGTGGCGCCACCGTCGCGCCCTATGTCGCCCGCTGTGTGCCGGGCCGTTCGCAGAATCGCCTGGCTGCGACTGTTCCCGGTAGCCGGCGAGGGCGCGTCTCCTGCCGGACTGGACAGAACAGACGGCAGGTGTGTTCCGAGCCGCCAGCGAGCGCTCTCCCCCGCGGCGCTCACCGCTCTCCCCCGCGCGGCGCTCCCCGCTTTACACAAAGTCTTCTACTCTCTCCAGCTCTCGGCACCTCATAATCCCCAGCCTCCCGCTCCTTCCAGCTCCCCGCCAGCTCTTCAGTCTCTCCAGTTATCCCCTCTCTTCAGCTCCCGGCTCTGGTTTCGGTTCGCCGCTCTTTCGCTACAAAGTCCGTCAGTCTGTTTTTTTTTTTCGCTTTGTCACTGTCCAACAGCTCGTTTGCTTTGACCACTGATGCATAATTGGGAGGGGGAATGCTGGTTGAAATGAGGTTAAAGCTTGCTTCCAGCAGCTCTCTCCGCTTTGTCATCTCATCAAATTTCCCTGATATCTAGGTAGACATAAGAGACTGATCTAGCCCAGCACGACTAAACCAACAAATCAAACAATCTGCCAGATCCACCGGCCTCTTATTCGCGACCGTGTTCAATGATCGGCTTAGCCGAGTCATGCACCTTCGCCTCATCCCATTGGCATCCTATTGTCTCTCTTCCTATCCCACCCTATCAGTCGTTTCCTCTTATCCTATCCTATCTCCACCCCTCCAATCCTATCCTATCGTTTCCCTTTTATCCCATCCTTTCTCATTCCCTCTTATCCGGTCCTATTTTTTCCACTCCTATCGCCTATCCCATCCTATATCTGTCATCCCTTCTTACCCCATCCTGTCTCTCCCATCCCACTCCTATCCCATCCTATCTCATCCCATCCCATCCCGGCTCCCGCCGTGATGACGGATAGCCATTTCGTACACATGTTTGTAGGATTACATCTCAGAATAGCATTGTTGAAGGGTTGCATGAGTCCGTCCCGTGTTAGAACAGGGGCGAGCCTGAATGAAAGATGCCCATTGCCCAGACACATTGAACAGTAGCAAGGTAAAGTCATGAGAGCGTGTGTCTCAGTCTGTGTGCGTTTTGGTGGGAGAGGGGTGGGGACAGTCAAAATGCTTCATTTCCTTCCAGACGCTCCCATCAGGAGAATGAGAATGACAAATTGATCCCCTTTGGGAGCGCTGTGTCGCTCTGAGTGGGCCCTCGCGCCGCCCCCGCGACAGCTCGGGTTTCTCTGTGAGTCTATATACGGCGCCGCCTGATCAGTACCGTCTCCGCGCTGAGCGTGCCGAGTCGGCTGTGTCGGCTGTATCACACGAGCTGGCCGCTGCAGGGAGCGACTGTATGTACAATACCGGGGACCGGCTCCCCGGCGTGTCCCGTCTCACCCACGCCGCGCCGGCACCAGCGTCAGGCGACGGTATAGCACAAAAGTGCAGCCGGTACGCCCTAACGAAGTTCAATACCTACTGATTTCTATGTTTTTCATGACTGGCGAACACATTTTAGTGGTGAAACGTTGAGTGTTTCGGTCACAGATCGAGCTGATACAATACATATCGCTCCAGCTGTTAACTGAGAGGCAGAGCGAGGGACTGCGCCGCCCTGGCTCCACTCTTTCCCCAGCCAGCCAGTTACCGCCACCCTCTGACTGGTTGGTGTCCTGACACACTTTTAATTTCCCGCCTTTGTAGCTGATACAAGAACCCGCCCTGGAACGTCTCTCACGTCGGCTTAATTGTAACGCAGATGTCCCTCTCCGTCTGTTAGTATTGTCGCATTACGCATACTCGATATCGTGTGATGTGACTTGTTGATTAGGGCGGGTCATCCGAGAACTTTTTTTCGAGGACACAAAATGAAGACCGAAATTCCTACGGAGCATGTCACAAGAAGACTGTGTGAATTTTTTTAATTTTTTTGGTTGAGGTTGCGGGTCGCCGCAACCTCAACCGGGTTTTTCAACCGGGTTTTAATCAATTAATCAACCGGGTTTTTCGCTACTTTTTCACTGCACGCGAGTTTTGAGCACAAATATCATATGATTAATTATTTTCAAATATATACCTCGAAACTTCAGCTATTCCTCAACCTATTCTGCAAGTCTGTTGGCTGTATCTCTTTAACTGTGGCCATGGTGCCATGCTCTCTGTATCGGTTTTCCGCAACTCGATCGCAGCGCCATCTCTTGAGAGGACTGTTAACCTTGCGTCGGCCGAGACAATATGCATTCTGCTGATGCGATCTTAGGACGCTGATGAAAAAACGTAAGGCACAGGAGCGTATATAGCGTAAAAGCTGTCAATTGCAATTAAAGTAGCCATGAAATGTACATATTGGGGGTTCACCTGACATAAGCACAGCCATTATGCGCCAAGTGCGATAGTGTCCGCTGGACCTATTAGTCATTTGATTCTGCGCTGAGACTTCAGCAGCATTATTTTCAGTTTTGGCTTCGATTATTTCCTTGCATGTAAATTTAACCTTCCTTTTGAAATGCAAACCTAGTGTTAGAACTGAACAGTAGCAGCTCAATTGCAGAATAACTAAGTAGGTACTACGTTAGCCTCGTCAACTTAGCCCGGCTTCATCTGACAACAGACTGAGGATGAGTTGCGAGGTATCCTGCTGATCGGCGATCCGCGTATCATATCACTGCCCGAGTCGCGCGTTCTCATCGGACCATCAGATCCTATTTTGATGACCTATTGGGGCTGGGCCACCGCAACAAGCAGTGGAGCATCGAGCTTTGAGGGAAACTGACCTCATAATAACCGCGGTAGTAGCTGGGGCATTCCACGATAGATCGTACCAGGCCCGTCACCCTCATCCCTCAGATTTGAATGAAAATTGGTACTAGGGGTAATCATAGGCTCCAAAAACACCTGCCAAAATATCAGACTTCTCAGATGAAAACTTTTTGAGTTATATTGCGTAATATTTTCTAAACTTCAGATTGTAAGGGTGAGTTTGATGAGCTATAACTCAAAAACGAGCTAAGCAAGCAACAAACAGTAAACAGCTTTGAACTGACGATGAATCAAAGATTAATACAGCTGTTTTAAAATTGGAAAGAAAAGCTTTACATATTGAAAAAAGTCGTAATATTTTTTAAAATTGTCTATAATGGCCCTTGGGACCAAAATTTTTGCCATTTTTATTTCTTCAATATAAACTTCAGGTCATTTAAAATCGACATGCAAAAAATTAGAAAGGTGTTCTTTCTATAAGTTCCTCATTTTAATGCATACAAAATGGGTTTCCGGGGGGTCGGTACGACCCCAGCTCGCCGTTTCGCCTCTAATGGAGCTAGAACCTTGAGGAAAAAACGAGCATGTGCGCCGTTACAAGATGCATCGAATGATACCACATTTTAAGGTCTGGGGTTCATTGGTGAACCCTGAGGTCATTTCAAGTGACCCAAATTACGGGTCCGGTTTTTGGTAGATAACTTCGCAACAAATGGTCGCAGAGCCGCGATTTTAGCATCTTTGTGTTTGCCTAGCTCCGGCGCGTCGAATGGTATACTGTTTGTTCTGGTGAGGTCAGCATAAGTCGCTGACCTCGGGTCAGCACACTGCCGTGTATTTGGCTCCGCTCCCCGACCGGGCGGCCCAGCCGGCAGCCAGCCCCCGGGCATCACGTGACCGCCCGAGTCCGCGGCAAAGCCAACCAGCGCGGCGCTAGACAAACAGCGCCGCCACAGAGATGGTTAACAGTCGGTTCAGGCCACGAATCTGGGTGAATGAGATCATATTGCACATCATTCGATTCGCAAGGTCTTCCCGAGTCCATTGGTAGCTTTCCCGTCTCTCTAGTTCAATTTGATCGAGAGTTATTGACGAAAAACTCTTATGAACCTAGTGACGTACGAATGACGTCACACAAGGTCAACAATACAAAAGTCAGGCACAAATGACTTCAATTGAACTTTCAGTAACCAGTGATGTCACTAGGCAGCTTTACCACGCCATTTGTAGGCTCTCTTCCCGAAATTACAATTTGAGACCATTACGGTAACGCAAAAAAGTACATTTAGAGAAAGAACACCTTCCTAATTTTTTACATACTACTTAGAAATGATCCAAAAATGTTTTTAAGAAAATAAAAATTCAAAAAAATTTGGTCCCAAAGGCATAAAAATGCAAATGAAAGGAAGCTCGAGGTGTTATATATCAAAAATATTTTATATTTCAAAATTTCAAAAATGTATATTATTCTTTGTTTCAATGCACGTTCAATGCTGTATAGCATTTGGCATTTGGATTATCCGTCTTAGAGTTACAGCCCGCCAAACTTGGCGCTGCAACGCAAGATCCAAAACATGTTATACACTATAACTCAAAAACTACTCATCTGATAAGCCTGAAATTGTCACAGGAGAATTCAGAGCCCCTGATTACCCCTTAGACCAATTATCGTTAAAATCCGAGAGATGAGGGTGTCAAATTGGAAAAAAGTGGTACGATCTATCGTGGAATGCCCCAGCTGCTAAGTGGTCTCCGACGCAATTTGTGATCCCAATCATGTGACATTGTTGCAGTTAGTGGAAAGGAGCCTCCATGTCGAAACGGAACTAATGCCGCGTGGTGGTCCTCGGTGACACTTCACATTCTGTTCTCGGATAGGCAAGTGATTACAAAGGAAATGCCCTTCTGCATTTTACGTGCATAAGGATGCGTCGTTTATCATGATAAATAGGATAGCCGTGCTGGATCATCGGGCCATCGGCTATGACGAGCCTGTTGGACGAGCATATTGCTTCAGTAAATGAGCCCGGTAGTCAATGCTTATTCTATTTTACACCAAAATCAGACAAGGGCCAAACTATTAAACAAGTTTACAAGACTTGTGGAAAAACCACTGGACTAAAGCTGCGCCGATCAGTGGACCATTTACCAAGAGTGCCTGTGCATCGAGCAGGAACCGTTCGTGCCGTTTCGGGCAACGCCATGCAGTCCAGATCAGAGAACACTTCTGAACAGCCCGGAAGCAGGCGTCATGCTCTTGACAAATCCTGAGGTAGCTGTCAGTAAGGAAGCTTGAGCCCTTGAATTTGGTAAAATGGCTTACGTTGGCAGCTTGCAAGTTACGTATTCCGTCGCGATCGCCCATCATACAACATATATTGACCAGCTTCGAACTATCACCGAGTTCAATGTTGTTCACTATGTCCCAATGTGGTCCAAAATTACGGAGTAAACATTGCAGAGACGGATTACTCCAAAGCATCAAGCTATTGCGAGACCTCCCAGCTCACCGGTCTGTGTTATTCGCCCAGTGATCGACAAGAATAAGTACCGGGCTCACTATAGGAAGCTTTTTTGGGCTGTACTGGCCGATACAGACAGCCAGCAAACAGTGCATACACTGCGATGCTTGCTGAACTAAGGAACGGTGATAAAAAGACTCGAGACACTTATGGCAAAAAAGTATAGGAAGCGAATGAGGCAGGAGACATAAAGATATGCGATTCTATCAGCATTTTGCAATAAACAAGTCATGCACTACATGCAGCTCATAGATCGGTCCAAAGAACGCGTTACAGAGTCACCAATAGCAATCTCGCTGGAAGAGGGTGACCTTCGACCCGCTGCTTAACAA
Source organism: Amphibalanus amphitrite (assembly GCF_019059575.1). Classification (NCBI taxonomy): domain Eukaryota; kingdom Metazoa; phylum Arthropoda; class Thecostraca; order Balanomorpha; family Balanidae; genus Amphibalanus; species Amphibalanus amphitrite. The sequence goes on from NW_024883685.1 coordinate 28,045, forward strand.
ATTAATTTCGATCCGGTGCATTGCATACCCATACTCACTACTCAGGCAGTGGAGCGAGTTGTCCGGTTCCTAACTTAGGCAGCATACGTTGCTGTGAGCATACATTGCATACATTGTGAGCACGTCTCGGTTACATCACGTGTGCCATCAGGACGCAATGCAACGCTCTCATGCCGGCGTTTGAATCAATTATCGAAGTGTGATTTTCTGTCCTAGGACGGATAGGTGGCTGGCTACATTGCATTCAAAAATGAACATACGGTTTGGACTGATGTTATCTGTCTGCAAAACTTAATTTAACTGATAAACATATAGGTATCAAAGTTAAGCATCTCGCTGTTTTCTTGGCGAAATCACTATAGGTATAGCTTCCGGAGCAATTTATGATTCCTGAAGTATTTCGGATCGAATGGGTACAACTCACCTAGTGTCAAATAAGGAACACCAGACACCTAGGAACACCAAAGAACACCATATACCCGACGTGGCAGCGGCTGCGTCAGCTTTTGACGGTCGGAAAGCCGTCAAAATCAATGTTATGCCAAACTCGCTCAATAGATGGCGCTGGTTTCGTTGCGCTCAGAGCGCCGATGCTAATCGCTATTCTGAGCACGATTCTGCCACTGGGGTTTCCAAACTTTGTGAAGAGGTGGGGGTAAGCATGTAGAAATAGGAAAGTGGTAAATATAGTACCTTTCTCGAATTTTTCCCACTACATTTTGCAAACAACGAGAAAAATTAGCAAAAGTGGTCTCGAAAAACCGTTGACGGCGCGCCCAGTTCCTTTTCAAAAATTCGCAAAAAATATGTTTTAACCGTTTTATGGATCAGCCCGTAGGAAAATCGCTCTTCACTTGGAAACTTTTTCCATCGACCCGCCCTATTGTTGATCCTGTTTAAGCCGTGTGATCCATGGCTGCTCAGCTCCATCTTAGCTCTCATTTTTTGCTCCATCCTAACTGTTGTACCATCAATGCATAGCGCCTAGCGGATACACTAAATGGATGCTCAGAAAATCCCAATACCTCAAAACATATAGGTGCATACATATTGGTGTCACTAAGGGTCCATGAGTGTGTGAGAACAAGTCTAACGAGGGATTGTTGGGCCTGTCCACAGCTGCTGAGACGTTGATATACCGCCAGCAGAGGTGGCAGCTCTGACTGGAGGTCGACCCGAGGACCCCGCATCTGCTCCTCATCCTACCGGCTGCCATGACGACAGCACAATCAAACAAACCGGACTACACTCTAAAGGTACGATCACACCACGCTTCACCAACTGACGAAAGCCGTTCTGAAAGCTAGATGTAATGAAGCAGAAAAGCTGCCATGTCGATTGTCGATTGATCAGTGCTGTTTTTTTTTTTTTTGCTTCTTGGGAGCTTCTTATGGGGTTATTCCGCGGTCAACACTGTATAGTTGTTATCCAGAGACAATCGTGCATCCGTGAAGAGTACTTACTGTATGTGGTGGGCGGCGAGCTTCTGAAATACTGCCGGTGAATTAAACACCATTATGAGAGTGCCTGACCAATAATGTATGCATGTGTTCCTATTCAGACATACGAGTATATTGCCGGGACACTGGACAGTAATTACCTGTCTATTCAGGCTAGGACCAGGCAATAAGGTGTGCAGCCAGCCCACGCGAATGCAGTGCTGCATCTCTCCCAAGTAGCTGCCAGGGATAAGGCCGAACCATCGTCCTAAGATCAGGGTCGGACGGTCTACAGCATTTTAGGCGCAATTTCAAAAAGTTAAAGACCAAATTCAAAACGTTCACGTGCATTTTGAATGTAAACTTTTTGAATTTGGTCTTTAAATTTTTGAAATTGCGCCTAAAAAGGTGTAGTTACAGACGAGCGCTGGTCAATTCGTTCGTCGTGAACGGCCGGCCGGCGGCGGACGGGTGTTTGTCATATGGGTACTCGAGACCCCGAAAGGTGATGGACATTCCTGCATTTCTCATTCATCTTAAAGAGTTGATGAGCTACCACCTACGTCTAATGAGAAGCGAGTCACTGGGGCTGCCTGTATACAGTAGATCCTATAGATCCTGCCTGTAGATCAGATTAAACCTTCCTTATGTTCTCGGGAGTCTGGTAACGAGTGCTTATTAGAGCTCGCCACTGGATAAAGCCTACAGCCGCGCAACCAGCCTTCCTGAGCCGTCCCGAGACCTCGTAATGAGGGTTTACGAGATGCAGTAACCGTTGTACATTAGTAGTCATTGTGATATTCAGTTGTAGGATGAATTAATTCTCCGAGGTACTCACTGATCAGTGCTTTTTAGCTCTCAGTTCTATGATGGTTGCAGCACCGGTCAGTACCGCCGGCCGGCCGTCCTCCCCTAAACACACACCAGTCCTCAGCTAGGATGGAGACAGGGACGGGCTGAGGGCTGGGAGATCGTGTCGCAGTTACTACGTGTTCCAACCAGGAGAAGACGAAAAAACTGAGATATTTTGTAACACCCCATCTCTGCCATCACATCTCGCAGTGATTCACGTACTACACGAGTTGGTTCCACGAGGTGTAACACCTTGTAATCGCCACACTTACCCCCTCAACCCTGGGCCGTCCAGCCCTTAGTAACAGCGCGTGCAGCGGGACAGTTTCAGCTGCCGCAGCGCGAGCTCTCTGCTCGATATCGGGGCTGGGGAAGATTCCTGTCCGGGATATGGCTGATCCACGCTGTGTGCTTAGTCACCTCAGTCCCATTGCCATTTGGTAGGGTATTCGCCTCGTCAGGTCGCAGATCGCTCACAATTCCCAGGCTGTTTTGCAACCATCTTCTACCTGACCAAAGGTAGCGCCTTTCTTTAAAACTTCCGTCTGTTTACCTAGCCATTTCTAGGTCAAAGATGCTAGAAAAGGCCTGTAGCAGCGACACAAAGTCCTCTCTTCCAGTTTTATTAGCTAAAGTGAACTACATGACATTCATGCATGCTGTCATGGCCGCTTATAAGGACGAAGCGGTAGGTCTTGCTTCTCCGAACACGAATACGGGTCAGTGGCGCATCTAGGGCGATGTCGTAGGCCCTTTCTGGACATTTTCGAGGCTCCCATCGGCGGCTGCTAACTCGCAGGATGTTGCCACGATAGCTCTGTAAGGCTGCCACGGCTAATCCACCGGAAAACAGGCCAAACTGGACATACCCTGAACTGAGGCGCCGGGCTCTGCTGACGTAGGTGACGCCAAAATGGCAAAAGTAGTCACATGTTATAAAGCTGAAGCGTTTCGAAGGAAACAAACTGCTGAAGTGATTCCAGTAGTTTCTATTTGAGGGAATTCAAGATTTGATGGAGGTCACACCGGCCAGCACATGCAATCTCCACTGGTCAAAGAATAATCACGAGTTGAAGCGAGAAAAAGGCTGACAGTAGCTTAGATTCAGCATCTTTTTGTCTTGTTCAACAAGCGCCAAATCACCCAGCAATTGCTAAAGCGCTTAACAATCGTTGCATCTTCTAACACTTGCCGAAATGCCCAACGATATTTCATCGCTGCATTGCGTAAAGCAATTGTAGAATCGTGATTGAAGCAATACCGGGATTGAATCGCTAATGAAGACTGGCTCAGTTACGATCCAAGTTACTGACATGACACTGATGTGTCGTACACGTGTCACACCGGTGTCATAAGGCGCCGCCGACGCGCCGGGGCTGTCCACCGGTGTTGCGCACGTCATCGGCGCCCGTCACCCGTCATCGGCACGACATCGATACGTCATCGGCGCGGGGTGTCATCACGCAAACGCTCTGTGTATTCGCTTTGGTTAATGTCAGTGTTTGACAGGTCGGCAAGTGTGAGTATTCGTTTTTAGACGAACACTGAGACTGACATTTGAACAGACTGAACAGTGTAAGCAAGCGTAAGCAAGCGTAACACTGCCCTTCATGTTGTTACTGATGATGTACTGCGAGCAATGGACTGTGGCGAAATTACCCTCTGGGCAATGGTTGACCTTTCGAAATGTTTTGATATGGTGCCGCACGACAGACTGATCGAAAAATTGTGTTTGTATGGTATTGATCCTTTTTGGATAGAGGATTATTTACAAGGTCACACGCAACAGGTGCAGATTAACAACCATAGTGGATGTTCGATGCGATCGTCTTCGAGACGGAACTCTATAGGCGTCTACCAGGGGGGATCTCTGAGCTGTATATTATGGTGCATTTTTGCTAACGACCTATGTCTTCATGTGCCAGAATTCGTAAAAGAGGTTCAATTCGCCGATGACACCCAAATCTGGACTACCGGTGCAAAGCAGGATTTACCGGAGCTTGTGAACCGAATTGAAACTGCTTTACAATGCATGTTTGATTGGTTTTGCGATCATGGTATGAGAGTAAATGAGACAAAAACAGAGTTCTTGGTGATGGGCACGAAACACATGCTTAGGAATGTTGGCAATGTAAGTGTTAAATTTAACCATGCAACGATCAGATCCACAAGCCAGGTTCGCAATCTTGGTGTGATTTTCGACCGCAACTTAGATTTTCAGCCACATGTCGATCACTTGATTCCAAAATGTACTGCAATGCTGCTCGCGCTGAACCATGCCAAACATGTTATTCCCATCGCGACTGTGAAGTACCTTGTGCAAGCTCTAGTCTTTCCCACAATGCGGTACTGCATGTCTATCTATGGAATTTGCAACAAAACCCAGGTGCGTCGTATCCAAAAATTAGTCAACTTTGTCGCACGTGTTGTGACCGGACGCCGGAAAACTGATCACATTTCAGATGCAGTACGAGCGCTGGGCTGGTTTACTGCTGAAGAGCTCATAACTTACCACCGAGTTCTAGTCATTCACCGACTGTTAGACTACCATGTGCCGTCACCCATAGCTCAGACTATCTGCCCTCCCGCTCACCATCGGCACGATCACAATACACGGACTGCGGGTCTCCTCTCTGTGCCGCGCATCCGCACCGAGTCAGGGCGCAGTCGTTTGTGCTACAGTGCTGTGAAGGCGTACAACGACGTACCGAGACCACCCGGAATGTCTTTCAAAACCGCTACCAAGCGGCATCTGTTTAGCCGCCGCGATTGACGCCTATGTACTCGTATCGTTCGCAGACGTTATTCGGGCATGAGTGGTGTGTCGTGTCTGATTTGCAGTGAGCTGTGAGTTTGTGAACGAGTGCCCCCCATCAACGATGTTTGTTTACTTCTGTGACGTGCAATGACGAAAAGCCACTGATTGCAGTGGACTCGTTGTGAATAAATAAGTTTCAAGTTTTAAGCTGTCTTGTCCTGTCCTGTCCTTTGACACTTCATACACATTGGGGCTCGCACACAAATAACAAAAACACTATGAAGTAGGAGTCCCCAGCAGGTCATCCGTACCCGCAGGGGCGGTCGCAGACTTGGAGTTTGGGGGGGGGCCAACTTGTCAAAGGGGCCCCTGCGCTGACCCGGGGGGCCCGGTGCTAGCTTAAAGGGGCCCACGGACGTAGTGCACGGGTGCAGAAATCCAGGCCATGGCCGGTGAAGCGGGGGGGGGGGGGGGTAGTGAGCGGCACCCGAGAGGAGGCTCATTGCGAAATGCGAGCTTTGAGGGTGTACCATGTCGAAAAGGTACCGATAAGTGCATTTTGAAACATTGATATTGTCAATAATTCACGCAACTGTGAATGGACTACCGCAAAAGTAAAGGCGGCGCGGCTAACTTTGCCATTTTCTGAGATCATCGTGCTAAAACTTTTGACAGTGGGTCATCGGTATCTGTTCACTGTTCAATCACATGTGTTCCGTTTCATCCTTCTTTTTTTTTACTTGAGCACAAATGTAAGTTTTGAAGGCCATTGCAGTAGCCAATGCTTCGGAAGATGGATAGTGGGCCAAATATCCTAAATTTGTCGTGCTGCATGGAAAGTAGTGTTGCTGAGAAAAGGGGGTTTGTTCCAGATTACTGTGGATGCAGAATACATTGTCTGCACCCACTGCAGAATTATTGTTGGTGCAACTGCGCCCACTGCACCCATGGTTCCTACACTTATGGGCCCATCGATAGCGCTTCGGCGATACCTATCGCCTAGATGCTGCAATGGGGCCCTTAGAGTACGGTGTCAGACCCCCAGAGGCCGGCGTTGGACCCAAGGGTCAGCGAAGGGCCTCAAAGGCCCCAGGTAGGGCCCCAGAGGCTGATGTGGGCCTTCAGAGGCAAGTGCGTGACGCCCAAAGGTAAGGCTTGAGCCCCCCCCCCCCCCCCCAGAGAACATAATAGGGCCATCAAAGGCCGGTGTGGGACCTTTAGAGGCTGGTTTGGGCCCATAGGGGCCAGTTTAGGGCCATCAGAGACCAGTACAGGGCCTGCAAAGGGCAGTTTGAGACTATCAGAGACCGAATTGGGCACTCAAAGGGTAATGTGGGTCCTTACAGGCCAGCATGGGGCCCTCAAAGGTCAGAATAGGACCCTAAAAGACCGGCATGGGCCGGTGTTGGACCCCAGAGGCCAGCGGAGGGTCCTCAAAGGCCAAGATGGGCCCTCAGACGCCGATGCGGGCCCTGAGCGGCCGGCATCGGGTCTTCAGAAGCCCGTGCGGGCCCTCAGAGACTAAGGTGGGTCCTTACAGGCCAGCACGGGCCCTCAGAGGTCAGTGTGGGGCCCTAAAAGACCGGCATGGGCCGGCGTTGGACCCCAGAGGCCAACAGAAGGCCCTCAAAGTCCAAGATGGGCCCTCATAAGCCGATGCTGACCCTTAGAGGCCGGCATCGGGTCTTATGAATCTAGGGGGGCCTCAAAGGCTAATGTGAGCCCTTACAGGCCAGCATGGGGCCCTCAAAGGTCAGAATGGGACCCTAAAAGACTGGCATTGGCCGGTGTTAGACCCCAGAGGCCAGCAGAGGGCCCTCAAAAGCCAAGATGGGCCCTCAGAGGATGATGCGGGCCCTTAGATGCCGGCATCGGGTCTTCAGAATACAGTGCGGGCCCACAAAGGCTAATGTGTGTCCTTACAGACCAGCATGGGGCCCTCAGAGGTCAGTGTGGGGCCCTAAAAGACCGGCATGGGCCGGCGTTGAACCCCAGAGGCCAGCGGAGGGCCCTCAAAGGCCAAGATGGGCCCTCAGACGCTGATGCGGGCCCTGAGCGGCCGGCATTGGGTCTTCAGAATCCAGTGCGGGGGCCCTCAGAGGCTAATGTTGGTCCTTACAGGCCAGCATGGGCCCTCAGAGGTCAGTGTGGGGCCCTAAAAGGCCGGCATGGGCCGGCGTTGGACACCAGAGACCAGCGGCGGAGGGCCCTCAAAGGCCAAGATGGGCCCCCAGAGGCCGATGCGGGCTCTTAGAGGCCGGCATCGGGTCTTCAGAATCCAGTGCGGGGGCCCTCAGAGGCTAATGTGGGTCCTTACAGGCCAGCCAGCATGGGGCCCTCAGAGGTCAGTGTGGGGCCCTAAAAGGCCGGCATGGGCCGGCGTTGGACACCAGAGACCAGCGGAGGGCCCTCAAAGGCCAAGATGGGCCCCCAGAGGCCGAGGCGGGCTCTTAGAGGCCGGCATCGGGTCTTCAGAATCCAGTGCGGGGCCCTCAGAGACACTTACAAGTCTAGTCTTGGGACTCGACAGACAGAAATGAGGCCACCAGAGGCCGGTGTGAGGCTCTCAGACGCCGGTTGGGCCCTTGAGGCCGGTTTAGGGGCCCTCAAAGGCCAGTGGAGGGCCCTCAGAGGTCAATGTGGGTCCTCAGCGGTCAATGTGGACGCTTGACCGCCACTGAAGGGCCCTCAGAGGTCAGTGTAGGACCCTCAAAGACTGGTATGGGAGCTGTTAATAGCTGGCGTGGGTTTCTCGAGCCTCGTGACAATCGAATACGGGCAAGGGCCCCATACGGCCATGGGGGCCCATCGGTTGTTTGGGGGGGGCCAAATGATATGATGGCCCCCCCTGATTTGGCTTTGGGGGGGGGGCCATGGCCCTGATGGCCCCCCCCCCCCCTGCGACCGCCACTGCGTACCCGTGTCATTAACTGTCTGCCGTTGTCTGAGTAAATGCAGTCGGGGTTATATAACTCACTGATTGGTACGGTGACACTCAAAGGAAGCAGCATGTCGCCAGTGACTGCTGTGTATGAGACGTAGAGGCTGAGTGACAGCCGAGGATATCAATCAGCCACCCGGTACAATAGGGAACGTTGATCCAATGTCAGTGGAGCAGAGTCACCCAGTCATGAATGTAGGCACTTGTCAAGGTATTGCACCAAGGGCACGGGACCCGTCTCTGCCTGTCACATTCATGTTTACACGGACATTCGCCAGAGGGGTGTGATCTGCAGCTTAAACACCCCTTCTCGGGAAAAGAACGAGTCCAAGCCATCGTGATGCGTCACTAAAGAATACCGCGGCGATGACTTCTAGTTTCAGGAGAATCACTAATAGGGTAGCCTGGCGCCAGCAGAATCGCCTTGAGAAACTTATCAGTCACGTTTTACCCCGATGGAAAAAATGGTCTCGCACACGTGCCATAGTGATTTTTCACTTACGTGAGCTGGCACTTGAATGATTTAACGTAAACGATACAAAAGGTAATGGTCAGATGAAAAAGGTGGCCACACCGAGCGTCCTCTTTTGTGTTTCTGAGGTCACACTAGGCAGGGGGATGTCGTCCCGGTTCTTCCCATGTATTATTCGCCAATCAGCTTAACACTACCGGTGACGTCACTGGTGGACCGCCAATCGGGGCCGGCCGGCCGGCCGGCCGGGCCCGTAGAAGGCCAAACGCAGACGTTTTCAGAAAAGCGTAAGCCGTATAGATACAGTCGTGGATGGAGTTTTGCTGTGAATTGGCGCTCCAAGAGTGCGTCAGGGTACCAGGACCCGGACAAAGGTCATAATGAACCGGCATTCTGATAAAATCCGCTCACCACTTAGCAGCCGACTTCGACCCTTCACTCTCGTAAAACACAAAAGCTTGCCGGTCATCAATTCACCTGCATCTCTGCATCTGCTTACTACCTATACCGACCAGTTACTACAGCCGTTTTGGAGCGGCTCACGGCCGATAACACCGGGCGTGCGCTAGCCGCCGGTGCTAAGCGCTAACCACTGAGTGCGCGTGGCCGACTGCGGTCCCGATGGCGCTGGCCCCCGGTACCGGCGCGGCGCTGCTGAGTGCTGACCCATGGAGGGGGGGGGGGCTGCTAATTAGTTGAGCCGGAATTGGGATAAAAGCCTGTATGGGATTGGGATAGAAGCTCAGCGAGACTAAGGGATAGTGTGGTGCCTTCGAGTTCGCTAGGCCCCTCAAAATCACCCGTGTAGGGCCCTCAGGGCCGCCGGTTATGAAGCCTTTGGAGGCACTGGTGTGGGCTTTCACAGGTACCGGTGTGAGGCTCTCAGAGGCATTGGTGCGGGGTCCCCAGAGGCGCCGGTGAGGGTCCTCACAGCTGCCGTTGTGGGCCCTCAGAGACACTGCAGTGTGGGGTCGTCACAGTCGGGTGTGGGACCCTTAGAGCTGCTGGCTCGAACCCTTCGGCCGACAGGGGCTCTCAGAGACCGACAAGGGGCTCTCAAGAGGTCTGCGGTGCCTTCGGGAGCCCTGTGGAGTCCTTAGAGCCCAGCAAGGTACACTCAGACGCCAGTGGGGCCCTCAGAGTCGTCGGTGTGGGGCCCTCAAAAGTCACCGGCGAGTGGCCGTCCGATGCGCAGGTCCCGTCTGAGGCCGTCAGAGGCTCCAGCGTTGAGCCCTCTTAGCCGCCGATATATGGCCTTAAGAAGCACGGGTTTCGGGACCTCATTCAGGAGTGCCGGTTGCACTCGGAGGTGGCAGTGTGGGGTCCTCAGCTAGGCACCGGTGTGGGGCCTTCACAGCCGCCGGTGAGGGCCCTCGCAGGCGCCGTTGTGGGGGCCTTCAACCATGGGTCATCGCAGGCGTGTGTGGAACCCTTAGAGCTGCTTGTCCCTGATAGGCCGGTAAGGGCCCTCAGAGGCCGGCAAGTAGCCCTCAGAGGTCGCCAATAGGCCCTGAGAAGCCGGCAAGGGGCCCTCAAAGGCCGACAAGGGACACTAAAAAGCCGGTGTGGGGCTCTTGTGGAGAGAAGTGTGGCTCTTAGGAGCACATAAGGTGTTCTTCCGAGCCCTGTGGGGCGGCCTTCTGAGTCGAAAGATGCCAGCGTGGACTCTCAGCCGCCAATTGGCGTCGCAAGGCCCCTCGGGCCCGAGGCCCCCTAATCCGATGGGGCACGTGCCCCCTGCCCCTGGGTGCAGACAGAGAATGCAATCGGCGGTGCGGGACACAACAATTGCGATCGTTCCTTCTGCCGTCGCGAGGTCGCCCATCCGACCCATATCCCATGATTGTCAACCCTGGGGCTCGGGTCGGCAATGTTCCGGCAAGGAAATCAGCTTTAGTTGAGTAGAAAAGTTATTAAGAGTCATTAGTTGTCATTACGTTCAGTAATAACAACAACTATACGGTGCCAAATGTACCCGACGTACAGCTTGGAGCCGGGCGCCGCCCGGTCTCCACCAGTGACGTCACGCTAATGCTTAGCGACCGGTCCATTGGAAATCGCGGGATGATTCTACCTCTCTTATACGGCCTTGACACTAGGCCTGGGGTACATCTATTTTCGTAACTGCGGGTCTGCAGGTACCTATATTTGCAGGTGTCCCTCGCGTGTTTCTGAGCTGGCCTCCTCCCCGGTGAAGAACTGGAAGTATCCCATCACTGCACGGGCTGCAGGTGGCCGGCGCAGTAACACGTCAGGTGCGGCTTCACAGAACCCTACGGGCTCATGTCAGCAACAAAACTATGCGAATCGCCATGATAAAACCGGTCGTTTTAGCTGTATCATTTCGTTTCAGCTCGCGGCACCAGGTAACCGGTCGGAAGCTTTATCTAAGAACTGATTCCAGGATTGGGCCTCGAATGGTGTCGAGCAACAGTGAGAATATATTTGAGAAGTTAAGCTCATTCATGTAGTTCTTAGATTAGTTTCTCATGTTGAAAAACATTGAAAACATAGCGAGCAAGCTTAAACTGGTGGGTGCCTAACATCGTATTCCGCTGATTGAAGGCTCTGGCCGACTGCGCCTCCTTCCGGTCCTGAACAAGTCGTAGGCCAAGCGGTCAGGTAGGTACCGCCAGCCAGCATCTGGACGAAGCAATTGGTACAAACGAATGAAACTAGAGCAGATGACTATCAGCGAATCAGATGCCTGAAGAAAATTTCACAGACATTCACCGGTCCCGGAATATAATCCCTCTTATCGATGGTTGATGAATGTTAGGTACTGGACGATTGTTGCAGAGATATTTTGTAGAGTTTGGTTTAAATGTGGCGGATCCCCCTGTTCTGGACGGGGTAGCAGTCGCGGCGGTCGGCTCTGTCCTGCCCTTTTCCAGCTGCTGCGCCCAATCTCCGGGGTGTGAGGTGGCCCACTCACACCGGCACGGTATTTCCAGGCCTGGCCGTGTCCGGAACTGTGGGGGGGGGGGCGCTGAGTAGGGGGGGGGGGGTCCAGGAACGGAGCCTGGAAACCCCGCGCGGTCGCCCCAACCACCGCGACCGGTGGCCGAACCGTCTTCCCAAAAACTAACAAACGAGGACTGAGACTTAACACCGCTGAAAGCTGCCGAAATTCGAGCACAGCTAGTTTGGCCCTCGGTCTCGGGCAGATTTTTTTTTGTGAGTTGAGGTGAATTTGGAGCCGTGCTCTGGTTTGCTGAGTTTCCAGTGAGCGCGGTGACTCACCGCGCCAGGTGTGCCGCTGCTGAAGCTCTACCGAGAACACGATACAGCGGCGTGATTTAATTCTCGTATTTATGACGTGCAAACGGTATGTGCCAGTGCCGGGATCAGAGCGAGCCGCCGCCGCATTGTGGGGTGGCGCGCACACGTGGCAACGGCCGTCTTTGTTCCATTTGGCGAATCCTATACGTCGGCTGGGGACTTCATAGACTGCGCTCACATGAGCAACCAATGGGTGTCCTCATATTCAGGGGCGCACCCAGGATTTTCCAGGGGAGGAGGCCCGGGCTCAAAGGGGCCTCCGTGTTCCGCTTGCCAGGGGGCCTTTTCTCTATCGAGGGGGCCTCCAAATGGCTTACTTTTTGACGGCCTCTGTATGTTTGGTGACGTTCTTAGCGTTATTAGTAAAGCTTAACCCTCACCCTGGCAGGGGGGTCGATGCGACCCCCCCCCCCCTAAGGTTTTTCAAAGATAGCGTAAAATTGGCGGCGCGCAACGCCGCTAAATTTGGCACAACCTATGGGGCAACCTTTTTTCATGTGATCTGCAAATTTCAGGTCCGGTCGACCTTGGGTCAGGCCACCATGTCAGAAAAACGGGTACAAGGTTATGGTCAAGTTTAATTTTTTATGTACCTGTCCAACGCACAGTTTTGGACTGATTTCCTTCAAACTTTCAGGATGTGCTAAGTTCACCGAGCTGTATAATATGTAGTTCGTTTTTTATGTCACTGACCTGAGGTCAGTTAGGGGTCATTACGTCGTAATGTTAAGCCTATGGGAAAATATTCAAATAACTCCTATTCGGAAAATATAGAGATGTCCGCTTCGTTGTATTCCTTTTGTTCTTTGATACCACAGTACTTAACATAATGTCACTCGGTGTTTCTTTGTTTGGTGTACTTATCTAAGGTTCAGGTCAAATGAGGTCAACTCAGGTCAAATGACGTTTGTGCCGATAACTTGTCACATAATAGAACAGGTTTCAAAATGGTATCATTCTGTTCCTCTTGAACAGCTGAGTCGAATGATATGCAACATTAAGCATTTCAACCATTCCTAAGACTTAAGTTTTACTTAAGTTGTGCACTTAAGTACACTTTAATACCTACACTTTTAAGTACACTTAAGCAAACAAAAAAAGTATATCATTCGACACGCCTTGACGTGCTGAGTTCACTGGTGCTTTTGTTTTGCTCCATCTTAACCCGCGCCGGGCCGGGGGGTGTTTGAACACCCCCCCCCCCCCCGGCGGCTTTTCGCAGCTCCGCGCCGCCGTTTTTAACACACCTGTTCGTGCATCTTTTCCGCACATGCTGTGAAAATTTCAGACCCAGGTCTCTCAAGGTCAGGTCAGAAACAAATTAGAATGTTCGTCATGGCTACACCGACCGCACGATTGCCTTGAAACTTTCAGCGATTGATGAGAGTAACAGTGTATCTCGTGTATCCTATAAACGCGTGTATAAAAACCTATTAAACGTGTATCTCGGAATTTCGATATCGGTGACCTAAGGTCAGGTCAATTTTGCGGCCTCTCTATTATAATTCAATGGGAGAAAATTGAAAGGCGTCTGTTTTGCACGAACGCCATTCTAGACACTCTCAAACATCGGGATGTAGGTAAAATGGACACACTGAACCCGAAAATTGCACCTGTGACCCGGAGTGTGACCCCTCGTTCTGAGATGTCCCCGAGGTCATCTCAGGTCACGAATAGTATCTAACAGTTTTTTGCTAATAACTTCTGATAGAGGCATGATAGAGCGATGAAAACGCCTTAGATGTGTTCGGCTCGACGATGCGGATCGACTGATATGCAACATGACCTTTTCCGGTCAGGTCCTGAGGTCAAATTTTTAAGTTGACTTTTCAAGGTCAACTTATAGTTCATTCGACGCGTTTTGACAAGAGGAACACGATTCTGGCAAAAGTAATGTCGTGGCTTTTTTGAGTCAGAAGTTATTGCCGAAAAACACTGTTCGTAAAAAACGGCTATTTTTGGAGTTTTTGCCCTCTGGAGGCTAAACCGTTGACCTGAGGTCAAATCTGAGGACATATTGGCGAAAGAGCGTCAAAAGAGCTATCGAATGCGCTTTTCCGCGGCGCTGTAGCTCTATCGGTTCCCGAGTTAGCCGTTGGCAGTTTCCAAAATGTTGAAATAGCCAACATTTTACCTTTGGTGACCTCTGGTAACCTGACCTTTGACCTGACCCAAAAAATGACTGAAGTGTTTTCGTACTTATTTTGGACGCTCTTTTGAATGCCGCTTACCGCGTGTCGCTACGTGACCCAGGAGCCGAGTTAGAAGGGGGGTTTTCAGACACCCCCCCCCCCCCGGCCCGGCGCGGAAGTCGCGGAGCACCTGCCCGGCGCGGGTTAATTAGATCAAAAGTTATCAGCGAAAACTTTTGACCTGTTTTAGCAAATTTTTTACAATTATACCTCCCAAAAAACCCTAAATATTGACCTAGAGCAACCAAATTTGCACAGGGACGAGGATTTTAAGAGGGCCACCTACCTACCAAATTTGGTATTTCTAGGTGCCATAGGATCCAATCGCGAGGGGGGTCGCATCGACCCCCCCCCCCTCTGCCAGGCCGCGTTATGAAAAATGCCCTGCCAGGGCGAGGCGCTGCCCGGATAGGACCTCTTGTGAAGAGGGGCCTCCTATCCAGAGATGGCCTCTTTCCCAGAGACGGTCTCCTTCCAGAGGGGATCCAGAGAGAGTCCTGCCAGAAGGGGCCTCTTGTGCAGAGGGAGCCTTCCATCAGGAGAGGGCATAAAGGGTCTCGTTCAAGAGGCCAGAGGGGCCTCCTGACTCCTGCCCAGAAAGGGCCCCTGTGCAGAGGAAGCCTCGGGGTCTCCTGCCCATAAAGGAGCTCCTGCCAGATGGGGCCTCCTGGCTCCTGCCTAGATAGGGCCCTCTATGCAGAAGGGAGCGTCCCATCCAGAAGGGGCCTCCTAAGCATAAAAGGTCCTCTGCCAGAGGGGACTCCTGCCCATAAAGGGTCTCCTGCCAGAGGGGGCCTCCTGGCTCCTGCCCACAAAGGGCCTCCTGTGCAGAGGGAGTCTCGGGGCCTCCTGCCCATATAGGATCTCCTGCCAGAGGGGGCCTCCTGGCTCCTACCCAGATAGGACATTTTGTGCAGAGGGGGCCTCCTGACTGCTGCCAAGATATGTCCTCTTATGCAGAGAGAGACTCCCATCCAGAGAGGGCCTCCTGCCCAGAAAGGGTCTCCTGCAAGAGGCCAGAGGGGCCCCCTGACTCCGGCCCAGAAAGGGCCCCTAAGTAGAGGAAACCTCGGGGCCTCCTGCCCAGTATAAGATTTCCTGCCAGAGGGGGCCTCCTGCCCAGTATAAGATTTCCTGCCAGAGGGGGCCTCCTGCCCAGTATAAGATTTCCTGCCAGAGGGGGCCTCCTGGCTCCCACCCAGATAGGGCCATCTGTGCAGAAGGGAGCCTCCCATGCAGAAGGGGCCTACTAAGCAGAAAAGGTGTCCTGCCAGAGGGGCCTCCTGCCTATAAAGGCTTTCCTGCCAGAGGGGGCCTCCTGCTCCTGTCCAGAAAGGGCCTCCTGTGAAGAGCGAGCCTCGGGGGCCTCCTGCTCATGAATGATCTCCTGCCAGAGGGGGCCTCTTGATTCCTGCCCAGATAGGGCCTCTTGTGAGAGGTGCCTCAAATCCAGAAGGGGCCTCCTGTGCATAAAAGGTCCCCTGCCAGACGGGGCCTCCTGCCCATCAAGGGTCGCTTACCAGAGGGGGCCTCCTGTGCAGAGGGAGCCTCGGGGGCCTCCTGCCCATGAAGGATCTCCTGCCAGAGGGGGCCTCTTGATTCCTGCCCAGATAGGGCCTCCTGTGAGAAGGTGCCTCACATCCAGAAGGGGCCTCCTGCCCATCAAGGGTCGCCTACCAGAGGGGGCCTCCTGGCCTCTGCCCAGATAGTGCATCTTGTGCAGAATTATAGTAGGTTAGGCAGGAAAGTCAAGTGTAAAAGTACCCTAAGCGGTGCTCAGGGGGCCTCCTAATTATGACCGAGCGGGGGGGGGGCCCGGGCCCCAAGGCCCCCCCCCTTGGGTGCGCCACTGCTCATATTCCGCGTCTTTCATTTTTGTGCGTGATAAAAAGGTCGCCATAGTGTGACGTAATATCCATTGTGTTAAATTTCACTCACATTTGCTGAGTTCACACTAGCCGCACTTCCGATGAGGAGAAATGCACTGGAATCGGACGGATCGTGAGCTATAGGTAATAGTTATCCATGTGGACATTCTAGGTATTTACACAGAATGACGTGAACGTAAGTTATATGAGTCACTTTCACTCAGCGGCCAGCGCTGATAATGAAAACATGAGACAAGCAGTAAGTTATAACGAACCTTTGCGAGTGTCTACAGCATTCATGATAGAACATCCTAAGAAAGAACTCTGAAAAGTCGGTTATGTTTTTAACCCTGGCTTGAATGATTGAAGCTAAAGTCATAGTGAAGAGCGAAAAGCGACCTTAGGATATTTGTATGTGCTGTGTATTTGAGCATAACCTCCACTTTCCTACACATAAACCAATCGACAGGTCCCACAGAGGCGAATATTGCACATCACATAAAGGCGGACTCGACCGGCGACCCTGTGTGCCGAGCTGCGGTGAGCTCGATGAGCGGCCAATTTTAGCCGCTGCCCTCGGGGCACGGAGCAACTGCGATGTGATTTTGGTTTGTGAGGCTTCACTGACACCTCAATATAGCGAGATCGAGATCCGGTGTGTCAGCGACTTTGCTTGTGCCGTGGTTTTACCTGCCGGTCCAACAGAAGGCCGGCTTTCATAGTATGTGGATGTGGATTTGTGACTTTTCGAGTTATCGCCAATCATCATCGGATTGCGGCACTGGGCGCAGACCTCCAACAAGAGCGCACCCGGATGCACCAATGCACAATTGCACATAGACGCTCTTATACATTTTCAAACATTTTATCCACGGCTAACGAAGCTAAAAAAGAGGTAACGGTATTATCATCTAGCTCAGCTGTCGGCTTCATACGACGACGGAAAACCACGGGAAAATGAGCCTCCAAAAGATAGCCTGAAGTGATCAGGGCACCCACGCTTACCTTTGTTATAGGGTAGTAGTTGCAGGTGTATTAGCAGCCTACATCATTAGCTGTCTGGTCCTGTGTCTTGCTTGGGATTGGCGAGGATTTAACTGCTTGGTTGTCATGACAACAGCAGCGTTGCTTGAGCGAGCCCCCAGAAACAGTGACTGGACTGGGATGGGCGGCATCAGTTCACGATGGTGACCAGCTAAAGGTGGTGTGTGTCTAGGTCAGCTTCCGCCCAGCGGGCCTTTAGTTCGGCTTCGTCAGCCGTCGTACAGGGAGGTGACCATGCTGTACCCCTGGGTGAAGACGCTGGTGGGCGCTGCGCTGGCGGCCAACTTCTCCTTCCCCCTGATCACGGTGCTCATCAATCGCCCGCTCTGGGAGGAGCCCATGGCCGTCCTGGCCGGCAACATGTCCCTGACCTGCACCCTGTTCGGCCTCTGCGTCATGCTGATCGGTCTCTATGACGTGGCCAGTCTCCAGAGTGTCGCTCTCTGTCGCTTTCTGCAGTATTCCGGCTTCAGCGTCGGCGTGGCGTTCAAGGCGGCGCAGACGTGCGCGGCGATCGACCAGTTCGTGGCTGTGACGCAGCCGCTGCTGTACTATCCGGTCATGATGAGGGCGCTCAAGTGGCTGTTCGCTCTCACCTGGGTCACCTGGGCCGTCCAGCTCGTGTTCGGCCTGGTCGCTCACTTTCTCGACCTGGAGACGTTCGCCGAGCGGGCCGTCCGGCTGGGCGGCAACTCGACCTACACGGGCTGCCGCTGGGAGACGGCGCTGTCCAACGTGTACACGGTGGTGGCAGAGCTGCAGCTGGTGGGCTTCTCGGTCGTCACGGCCAGCCTGCTCATCTACACGGGCGTCATCGGGCACACGATGAAGCGCCGCCTGATTCGCCGGGTGCAGGAGATTCAGCGGAACGGCGCCCGGCCCGCCCCCGGCGAGAACGCCGCCTTCCTGGAGAACTACCGCGCCTTCAAGAGCATCGTGGCCGTGCTGACGCTGACGGTGACGCTGGACATGGTGACGCCCGTGCTGCGCATCCTCAGTCGCTGGTACCCTCAGCCCACCCTGAACGGCCTGATGCACCAGCTCCGCCTGCTGGGGCTGATTGTCGAGGGCTGGGCCTACGGTCTGCTTAACGCCAAGCTGAGAGCCGCCTACAGGAAGGTGGTGTGCGGCACGTCGCGACAGGTGGAGGCGCAGATATTGGCCATGCGGTCTGCGCAACAGAACCGGGACAGGGCCGGCTCGGCACAGGCGCAGAGCCGCCGCGTCGGCCCGCCCGCCGCCGCCGCCGCGGGCGAGGACCGGATCGCCTCCCCCGCCTGAGAGGGCCGCGGCCCACATCGCCGAGTCGTCTAGCACCTTTTGTATCTATTCCATTCTCCACGATCCTGTAACTATCGAACGAGGCGACTCCGTTCTGCTTCAGAATCTATCGTCTATAGATAGTTCACAACAAGAAAACGGGCAGTCTGGCGCTACTATGCAGGGCTGCAGAGTCGGAGTCAGAGTCGGAGTCGACTTCTGACCAGAGTCGGAGTCGGATTCGAGTTTGGAAACCGAAACCGGAGTCGGAGTTGAAGTCACCGAATCCATCCATCGACCCCGTAGACCTAGCTGTGCTGTGGAGTCGGAGTTACCGAAAATCCATCGACTCCGCAGCTCTGGTACTATGTTCTTGCTCTCATGATCTTCAGAAGAACGTTATTTACCGAGCTTAGGCAGCCAAGATCAAACTGTCATTTTAACGGTAACTCATCTTCGGCACTCATTGTTCACCTTCGGGGCAGTGTTGGCAGAATACGGCTGGTGGTAGCCAATGGCCAGTGATCCAACTCAGGCAGATTGAGGAATATTCACGCTTTTTTGTTATTATGCTATTTTACTAGTCCTAGTCCCGGCGAGTCGGCAAATCACGGGATGTTTATTGGATTTTTCACTGATTTTCTGTAGTAGGTTTTGTTTTCAACTGGATAGCATCAATGTGGACTGTGGGAGTTATAATGATTTTATTTTGTGCGCACAACTCTTCGAAGTCTGCCATATTTTAGTTTGTTTCAGCACTCTGATATAATCAGGCTCATTTTGTGTTTTAACTTTTATGACTGGCAGGGATTTTTGGTAGTTTTATTATTGTCATTTTATTGTGGATAATAAACGTAGATGAGTCGTCCAGTATATTCTAGCTCCTGACAATTTCATCAACTCTTTGTGATGTCTTTAGGCACAATAGATGTGGCTTTTTGTGGCCTGCAAATAGGCTGTTTGTCTGTGGCTGGAATATCATATGTTATGCCTTCAATCTAGTTCCAACCAACATCTCACAAATATACGGGCATATTTTTCCTGACATCGACTGCATGTCATTTGATCCGTTTGTAGACAGAGTCACAGACGCATGATTTAGCGGGTATGCAGCGCGCGATGGGTTTTCATTGCCACTCGTCATCTTGATAAAATAAGAATAGTATAGGCTTATAGGCAGTATTGACAGGCTAAGATCCACTTACTCTACCCACAACCATTTTGCTCTCTCAGGAGAAACAAGGGCAGATGCGTTGATAGTCACGCAAATCCTTGCGCAGACCTAACATAGCTGAGCCAAGGCAGCTGAGCTCTATAAGTGGACCGTCAGTCCAGTTAGTGCCGCAGCTTTATCTAAAACCACCTGATAAGATGCCGCTAACAATCAGCTTGTGAAGATTCTGAGCTGCTAAGCAACACGTTACTAAAAAATATGCTCAAAATGACAAATGTGTGTACATAAGACGGTATTCTGATAAGCCCTGTGGCGCAATATTAGCATCCATGTCTATAAGCCGTTTTTGGACATAGCAGCAGCATGTATTGAATCGCTTTAGAAATAATTAACTTACAGCTACTCATTAGAGCCAAAAATACCCGTTTAGCTTTCCTAAAATACACTTATCCCTAACTATGCATCAATGGCTGGTGAAGGGGCATGGGTGTAGTTTTCCAAAAATCATTGGGGGTGCTCAATAGCTTTCAGAAAGGCATTCCATAGTTTTTGTAGTTTTTTTTAGCTGTTCTTTTTTACTGTAGCCATCAGGCATCATGCAAGAAATGATGTTAAATCGGTTCGAGAGCTTGTTTTAATAGCGCCACTGTAAAACAATTTTGGCTCACCCAATGCATTAACCCGCGCGGGGCTGGGGTCTCCACTCTCCAGCCGAACGCGCGGGGCTGGGGGGATAAATTTTACCCCCCTGTTATCTCCCGAACTATTGGTCCGATTTGGAAAATTCAAACGCCAATCGAAAGATCTCATCACGAATAACTAAAAACATGCACTTAACCTTCGCCCCAGTGGGGGGGGGGGGCATATGTTACCACCCTGTCGCGTTTTTTGCGTATAAATAAAAAACCGCGGCGCGTAGCGCCGCGCCGCTTGGCATAGCTTTTTGTACATCAATTTTGGACAATGTGTGAAATTTTTGACCCCAGGTCATGTCAGGTCAGGTCACCAGGTCAAGCTAACTGACCAGGCCTAAAAAAGTTTGCAATCATGTCCAGCCTGCAGTGTTTGTCAGAAAGGTTTTAAACTTGGTGGATTGAATGATGTTATCGGCGCCTACAATTTGTATATCTCGGATTTTTTATATCCGTGACCTAAGGTCAGGTCAGTGGCGTGACCTTACCATTATAAGTCAATGGAGAAAAATGAAAATGCCTCTATATCCGTGTGTACGCATAGGAACAGTCCAAGTATTTCAGAATCATAATGATTTGGGCCACTCGTGATGACCAAGGTGTCATTTTTGCTGATAGCCTCTAGAAAGGTCATCCGAGGTCACCTTGACCTGAGGTCAAATTTTCAAGTTGACCTTTCAAGGTCAAATTATAGTTCATTCGACGCGTCTCGTCGAGAGGAACACGATTCTGGCAATAGAAATGTCGTGGCTTTTTCTAGTCAAAAGTTATTGTCGAAAAACACTTTGCGTAAAAACAGCTATTTTTGGAGTTTTTGCCCTCTGCAGGCTAAACCGTTGACCTGAGGTCAATTTTGATGAGGACCTTATCGAAAGAAGAGTTCAAAAGCTATCGATTGCTTTTCCATGCGTTTTTCTAGCTATCATAGTTCCTGAGATAAAAGCATGTTTTCTGAAAAATATAATGACGTTTGGCAAATTTTGACCTTTGATGACCTCCAGTGACCCCAATATTGCTCTAAGATGAAAAATGACGAAATACTTTCAAACGTACGCATTGAGAGCTATCGACTGCTTTTTACCGCGTCTTTCTAGCCCTCTTAGTTTTTGAGTTAGAGGTGGGTGGTAACATATGCCCCCCCTCACTAGGGCGAAGTTGGCTGAGACCGCCACTGGGGCGCGGGTTAATTTAAAGTTTGAGGTCAAGGTCAAGGTCAGGTCAAGGGTACAAATTGCAAGTTTCTACAGTATCGGCCTTGCACCGTAGTTGCCGAAGAATGGAGTCATGGACTGAGACTGATTGCCCAAAACGTGTTTGGGCCTGACCTTGGCTATAAGTTTGGCAGGCCAGATTTTGTACTGGACCATTTTGAGTCAACTTTGAGAAATACATAACGTACAACGGTGGTAAAATCGTTGCTATAGGTATAACACAGTTTACCCGCTCCGGGTGTGAGGGAGGGGTGTGGGGCAATGAGTGCACTGACGTGGCGCCCTCGGAGGGCCGGTATGGGATTAAAGCTCAGCTACACTAAGGGCTTGTGTGGTGCCTTCAGTTATCGGTGGCACCCTCAGAATCACCGGCGTAGGGCCCTCAGAGCCGCCGGTAAGGGAGGCACCGGTGTGGGGCCGCCATGCAGGTGCCGGTGTGGGCGATCAGAGGTGCTAGTGTGATTCTCTCAGAGGCGCCGATGAGGGTCCTTACATGCGTTGCTCCGGGCCCTCATAGACGCTGGTGTAGAGCCGTTACAGACGGGTGTGGGGCCTTTAGAGCTGCTGACGCGAACTCTCTACAAGCCGGCAGGGGGTCTCAGTGACCGGCAAGGGGTCCTTATTAGGCCGGCAGAAGAAGTCCTGCGGGGTCCTAAGAGACCGGCGGCAATCGGCATGGTACTGTCAGACGCCGGTGGGGCCCTCAGGGTCACCGTTGTGGGGCCCTCAAGTCATCAGTGGGCGGCCTTTAGATGCGCAGGTGTTGGGTGGGTCCTCAGAGCCGCCGATATAGGGCTTTAATAGGCACTGGTGTAGGCACTCAGAGTTGGGGGTGTTAAACCCTCAGAGACACCGGTGTGGGCCCTCATAGGCACCGATGAGGGCCCAACAGTTGCCGTTATGGGGCCCTCAGAAAAATAAGTGTGGGACCATCACAGGTGGGAAATGCCCCTAGAACTTTCCCTCATTGGCCGGTAAGACCTCTCAGAGGCCAGTAAAGGCTGAAGCAGACTCTTTCCGCGTTCAGGAAATCGCATGCGAGAGCCTATTCAAAAACATTGTAATTCCTCTCGCATCAATCGCTCGCGGGAGGTGCGTGCGATTGATGCGAGCGTGCTTCCATGTATTTGAATAGGCTCTCGCATGCGATTTCCTGACTGCGGAAAGAGTCTGTTTCAGGCTTAACGGGCCTTTGGAGACCACCGAGGTGTCCTTAAAAGCCGCAAGAGGCCCTCAGAAGTCGGCGTGGGGCCCTTATGGAGACCTTAGTGTGGCTATTTAGGGCCCATGAGGTGCTCTAAAGAGTCCCACGGGGCCCTTCTGAGTAGAAATATGGCCATCGTTAACCCTCAGCGGTCAAATGGCGCCGCAGGGCCTCTCGGACCCAAGGGTCCCTTTGAACCCGATGGGGGGAGGGGAAACGTGTCCCCTTACACCCCTAGCTATGCCACTGTTTTATATGCATCATGTTAGGTATTTTAGGCTCGCCTCCCCCCCCCCCAACTTGAAAATCGTTCCCGGGCCCCTGATAATATCAGATGTAATGTTAACACAAATATCATGCATCTTAATTTGTGGTGATTTATTCAATGTATATTCTCTTAGTCACTGAATTGAGTAAGCATAGTATTTGCATGATTCACTGGGCTCATTACAGTACTAGGAAATGGACATTCTGATTATTGAGGGCCTTGAGTCAGCTGGGAATGTTTTGAGGAGGCTGGGGGTGCTTTAAGAAGGCAGGGGGTGCTGAGCTCAGGATTGGGGGTGCTTGAGCACCCACAAAGAGATATAAAGTTACGCTTATGTGAAGGGGCCTGTTATACCCGAAATGTTCCTTTAACTTCAGCTCAAGCTAGATAAACTGCTCTAGGGCAGCTCAAAACCTATGTTTGTTATCCTACCAATTCAGACAGGT
The DNA here is from genome assembly GCF_019059575.1 of Amphibalanus amphitrite. Taxonomy (NCBI): domain Eukaryota; kingdom Metazoa; phylum Arthropoda; class Thecostraca; order Balanomorpha; family Balanidae; genus Amphibalanus; species Amphibalanus amphitrite. The sequence continues at coordinate 51,148 of NW_024883685.1, forward strand.
AAGCGAAAGCGAATCCAGAGGGATGATAACTAACGATTTAATGGAATGATAGAGGAAAACAAGTCATAAAACCCCCAGTGATGGTCCCACAGCACTCCCTGTCCGAGGCACAACACTCGCTGGCGAGGAGCTTCTCCCGTGAGCAAATAAATGGCAAATGCGTTCACCATTCATATATTCAGCAACTTCTCAGCTTAATTTACGATCACTCAACCACTGTACCACACTGAATTGCAAAACAGCAGGTAATGGATGACATTATGGCATTGGATAAGATAGTAATCCTTGAGTAGACTTCGTCAACCCTTTGACCACCATGCATGTCCAAACTGAGCGTGCTTTAATTATGAAGCGTGCCGCGTATTTGGAATTTCCGACCTTGACGAGCGTCTGTGGTAGAAAACCACCACTTTGGTAGGGGAAACTACTGCTGTCTGCTGCCATTTGCACTGCATGTGTCGCTATCGCTGCGACATCTATGCATATACATGTAAATCACGACATCTGTGTGCGCTGATTCTAGTAAGCGATTAGCTAGGGCACCAGGGTGGATCCAGACTTTCGGTTTGAGGCAGGACCGGGGTGCGGAGCCGGAGCCGCCGGAGCCGGCATATTTTGCCCGGAGCCGGAGCCGAAGCCGTGAAACAATATAGTTCGGAGCCGGAGCCAGAGCCGGAGCTGTAAAAAAAAGGGGGCGACTCCGGCTCCTTTTTTGAAGAGGAAATAAATATTGACCTAGTTCGGTTTGTCAAACCGAACTGCCTTGAACTTACAGTTCCAGGCATTAAGAAATACGGTATTCAAAATATGAAAATAGCCTTAAGTTATGCAAATGCAGAAGCAACGTGCACCAATCCCATCTTCTTTTTTCTGCCACCCGTAGGTATTTAAAATGTACTGAGTATTGGAGCCGGAGCCGCCGGACCATTTTACTCGGAGCCGGAGCCGGAGCCGGAGCCGCCATGGCATTTCACCCGGAGCCGGAGCCGGAGTCGGAACCGTCTGAAATGTCAACGACTCCGCATCCCTGGTTAAAGGTGGGCGTGGGGTAACTCATGGCCGGCCCGATCCCTGGCAGTCCGGTTGCTGAGCGGGGGGGGGGGAGAGAAAGGTCCAATATGATGCCACACCTATTGCCTATAGGCATATATTATTATATAGTATGTCACATTGGTTTGTATTGGTATTGGTGAAGTTAAAGCTAAAGGTTATTAAATAAGTTAAAAAACACCGACGCGGAGCGCTGCCGTTTTTAAGATATCCGCAAAGAACAAATCGTCAACTTCATGAATCGATAAAAATCACTAACATCTCAGGAGGCACACTGCTGAGTGCTGATACCATTCAATACATACGTATATACCTATGGGCAATAGGCATGTCTTTTGGTCATTATATTGGACCTTCCTCCCCCCCCCCCCCGGGCCCCCGCTCAGCAACTTTGACTGCCGGGGATCGGGCCGGCCAAGAGTCCGCCCACCCTCAAACTGAAAGTCTGGATCCACCCTGCTGCCCTAGCTAATCGCTAACTAGAATCACCCAAGAATCACCGGCCACCGCACACACACGTCGCGATTTAATATGCATAGATGTCGCAGCTATAGCGACACATGTAGTGCAAATGGTAGCAGACAGCAGTAGTTTCCCCTACCAAAGGGGTGGTTTTCTACCACAGATGCTCGTCGAGGTCGGAATTTCCAAATACGCAAGCGTGCCACGGGTCGGATGGTACGATTATGTCGGTTAATGGCTCCATTGTGCCGCCAACAATCAACATAGCAGCACGTCACTCTGTGGTTACACTTCCCCGTGTTCTTCCCATTTTTTTGGTTACACTTCCCCATGTTCTTCACACTTTTAACATGCACCATCCGTGTAAACAAGTGAATGTTTGTCAACATCGGTTGGAGGTGACAACTGACAGTTTCGTGATATAAATTTGTCGCGTTAATTTTTATGCCGTAGCTATGCACGATTCAGTCGCGTGCAATTAATGCAATTTGAAGTCGTGACCTAACTAAATGTCTTTGTCAGCATCTTTTGCTTAGTTTAATGGTAAGCTAGATATCATGTCATTAGGTATTATGCCTGTCCCTTATTTTTTTCTGAAACTGCGAAGCAATGGAGGCTCCGCTTCCTTTTGTTTTTTCCTTGCATCCGATGCACGCAGAGCAATTTTATCACGTGAGACTGGCGTTACGAAGCATATTTCTGCCAGAGAGCGAACTGATCATCTATTATAGCCTTTCATCCCCAGTGAAGAGAGATCCGCTCGTGCCAGTCTAGGGATGAACTCAGTCCGCAGAACGCAGCCTGTCAGATCCAGGGGTCGCCAACAGTGGCTCATGTTACACACCCATTGCCTATG
>NW_024883686.1:0-57442 GCF_019059575.1 Amphibalanus amphitrite
CACCTCTTTGAAACTTTTGCGGGTCCCCAATGCCATATGAAATAGGCGTACACACTCGCATAGGTTACGACCTTAAATTTACTCACATCAGCTAGTGCGCCGGGCGGCGGTCGCACCGTCCGCCGCTCGCCGGTTTCTCAGCAGACCGCAGACGTCAGCAGCGACGATGTAGTCGTGAATTTCCACCTTTTCATTCGTCGCTGCTGTGAATGGATAAACTTCGCGTAATAGACGGCAGAGCTGCCGCCAAATATCCGTTAGGCTCCTACACCTATGCCGGTGGGAAACAAACCATAAAGTTCACTTGTGACCGTCTGTAGTACTACCTGCGGCACAGCCCTAGACATTGCGCAGTGCGGCCGCCAAGAGAAACCCTCAACATGGGTTAGCGTTAGCTGTCAGCGAGCTCGGTGACCCATTTGCCGCCGGCCGTCATCCGGCTAGACATTGGCGGGTACTGGACTCTGGGGATTGTAAGGAGGAAAATCAAATTATGGGCTCCTACTGCCATCGCGGGGATTCGGGATCCGTCGTGGTGCGTGACCGCGGCTCGCTCGTGACGCGGACCCTCACCGGTAGGTAAAGTAACTGTAGTTTAATGTCCGCGCCGTAACGTTTTCAGGCAATGCGCAACTTACCTTTCACGGCCGCTCGCTTCACGGTGGCCCACTCGCGCGAGGCCAAGTGTTTGTCAGGCTTGGCACGATCCTATTGGGACGGCAGTGACCACGAGGATCCGTCGTAGAGTTAACCGTAGGCTCTTTGCAGGTGCTCAGATACTTGCATGCCGTGTATGATTCGCTTCGTCAAGTTCGTGTATCATTTGTAAAAAAAACGCCCTGGGCTGTGCCGCATCCGGGCTGGGTAGTTCGTGTCCCGGAACGCGGCAACATGGTCCAGCTCGTGCCGGAGGTATCGTAGACGCGCGCTGTCAAATTCAGAAATTTTTGCGTAGAGATAACAAGTGTAACGGTTGGTTAGATCCGGAATTCTTCGGTGCCAACGGCACCATTTTAACTGACCGCGAGGCCTTAGGCGTCTGCGTAACTTGTTCCCCCTCATTCCAAATTGCCCCTTGAATATATCGTGCCGCGACCACTTGTGTCCGACACGGTACCATCGCTGCCGTCTTCACAGGTCGGTGCGTCGCCGATATGGCATACGTTGCCGGCGATAGTCAGGATCTGAGGAGCTAATGTCCCGTACTCACATTTTCCCCATTCTGCACGAAATTTATGTCTACTGACGTTTATGGTGATGATGAGTAACTCCTCTTTGTTAATTCGTGGACCCGTGCGGAAACCATGATTCTGCGCCCCGTTCTCTTACTGTTGCCGTGCTCGATCCAGGGCCATAACGTACCTTTCTCAAAGCACGGACGATTTGCTATCCCATGAAGCTCCCGTCCAAGCCGCGCGTCTGCCCTGGTACGATTTTGCCCAGCTGCCGTTCATTGTCGTTCCAGCAAACGCGTGACGGCACCCATTGCGAGGCTATGGTTAATATGGAGACAATTTACAAAGCTAGGCCCCTCATGTAAAGGCTAATTTCCGTGCAAGTACAATCCGCGAAACCGCGGCCTTCTATCGCTTCGTGGCCGAGCAGGTGGGTGCCATTTTCCAATGAAAATTTGCGGGAGCTTCAAGTCGCCTTCCCGAACGCAACCGTCCCTGGCCAGCCACACGTCTGCGCGTACTTAACGTAGAATGAGGTTCACGCGCGCGTAAATAAAGTTTTACATTTTAATCAGTTTGTTACTGGCTAGTCGGGCTTTCCGATGGCGGACATACTCCGCACCGCTACTCACTCGAGCACGGGGTGAGGGCGCGGACACGAGCGAGGCTTGCTTGAAAAATCTTTGGGATGAAATTCGTAATGCTGTCAGGGAGTCACGGGACGACGGGTCGGAAGACGATGACGAGTTAACGTAACGATACGACACTAGTTCAGTGCGCGGTGGAGCGTCGCTGGTTGTTTAGGCGCCGTCCGTCGAAGACGAGGCGGCAGGCACTGTTCCTCGCGGTTTCTACGCTTCTCCGAGTGCTGCGAGGAACTCGAATTCTAAGCCGTTTTGTAATGACGAGGGCTAGAAGTCCGCGCGTGGCGGTAGGCGGCGTTTGCCGCACCCGAAAGTGAACGGCCGGAGGACATTCGTCCGTCTGGCACAGACAGCCTTGCACCGTATTAGCATGCCTCCGGCCGACCGCGAACATCCATTGCCGGAGTGGACCCGGCTATTTTCAGCTCTGTTTCCCAGACGTCTTTTTAACTGGTGATTGCCGACCCGTTTTCAGAGCGGCTGTTCTTATTCGCCAACCGATAACGACTTGGCGTCAGACTATTTGCACTGGCTAGCCCAGCACCAGAATCCGAGGGTACATTGAGCTACAATTTGTGATTAGCAACCAAAAAGTAGGACTGTTCAAATCGCGATGCCACCGTCGCTCTAAATCTGACCGATTTTTTCCAGATGGTCTCCCCACAACAGCAGCTAGTAACGATCCCCAATTGTGCCGCACGCTGGCTCGCTCTCTGCTCTGTTTTCAAACAAAATTGGATGATTCGGATGCATTTTGGCGTGCACACAAGCACGAAATGATAGGCGCTATTCGTGATCTAGAAGACCCGCCGTCATGGCGGGTTGGTGACATTCCGCTCGTAGTTCATCTTTGGCAAACTAGGGCCGTCCCGTATAATCACCATCCCGCTATTCATCGTCTGTCTGACGGCGCAGCCGCCAGCGAAACACTTAGTGACGAGCAGTATTTACACGCTCGATTTGCCAACACCCTTAAGCATCCGGGCATCGTTTCGTGGGTCACAGCGTTCATTGGGGAAATGGACACCCTTGCGTTGGCCGCGCGTGCGTTACTCCGCCACGTACCATATTGTGCGTGCGGAGTGGGGCGCGAACGCCAATCCTCACATTCACCGTAATATAATTAGTGACTCGTTTTCTACTTTCTTGCATCGTCTTCAGGTTCAGCTTCGCATTGAGGCTGAAAGGATTGCCGCGCGGCGCGCAACGAGGACCCAACGCTGGCACGGGACACGTCCCGCGCGCGGTCGAGACGCATGTGCGCGCGGCGTGGCAGTCTTTGTCAGCAGTCCTACATTAGCTCATTGAAGAACTGACACAAATTGGAACGCGGGCTTTACTAAGGTGGTCGGCGCACATTTGAATTTGCCTACGATAGGAAACAACCGTTTGTCGCGCGCGAATGGCGCCGAGCTCGATAAGGCCATGTCCTCCGGTGACTTTGCTTATATTGACCAGCTGTATGTGAGCGTAATTAACGGCACACTTCGCCACACGGGTCCGCGGTAGGGGTACAGCACCGTCGCTGAAAGACGGATGTGCAGTTAAACGTCTGAAAGTCGACAAGGCAGCCACCGCGGAGCACGTAGAGTAATCCTAACGCGGCACCAGTGAAGAAAGAGGTTGTTCGTGCAAAGGGCGGATGCCTCGTCGTCTCCGGACTGAATCGGTCGTTGCGTCAGACTCTCACGATAGGCGTATAAAACAGTGTGAAACGGCGTGCAATGACGTGTGGATGGGAGGGCATGATCCATTCGCCGTCTTGCATTTTGAATAACGTAGACTATAAGGCGTCGTGCCGGCGTGGCTGGCGCGGCCGCCGTCTGTCGTTTGGGAAAGGCGTGACAACAGCACGTATGGTGTAGCCTTTTCTTTCACAATGCATTGGCAATTGGGTCAGGTGATGCTAACGTAGAATACGCGCTCAAAGTACGGCTTTAAGCCAGTTGCTCCCGTGCGAACTCCGCCGATGTTCTTCTTACGGCTCTGGACGCGCGGCGCCACCGCAATATAGACGCTGGCGTAGTTATGAAATGTATATAAGTGTTTCGTCCGGCTAGGTGTCATCAATCTTTCAGGCATGCACAAAATTGCACTGCCTCTGCTGTATAGGAATATTCCGCGCGCGCGTTTCGGCTTTAGTGTACTTCGCCTTTGCGGCGGCCAATTTCTGCGGAAGATGCCGGAGAGTATGTGTTTGCTAGCCGTCTGGAGCATTTCAACGCGCGTCTAAATGATAATGTGCATCATGGCGGCATAGCTGCCGACGAGTTTCAGCGCGTTATGTCGGTGCGTCAATTTTTTGATACTTTTGTAGTCTCTGAGAAAAAGATAGGTGATCAAAAGGTAATGACAATTGGCCGTCGGCGTCACCAGGTTTGCGGGTCACGTGTGTGCGTCCGTCTGACGCCACACTACGGTAAAAGTAGCGCCAATCCGTCCAGGCAGGGCTTCTGGAAATACGCCCGCGATATTGTTCTTTGGTGTGAACCCTGCTTGCTCGCAGAGGACCTGATGCCGTCTCAGCAGGCTTCGCCGGCTGAGGTGTGCATCCATTGGATCTGTAGGTACCATCGTCTGCTATCAACAGGCTTAGACGTTCCGGCTTTTGTGCGGCGGTATTATAATCATTTTCACCCGTCTGACGCAAACGACGATTCTAGTGCTTCGGAGTCGTCGGATAGCGACGACCCAGATCCCGAAGATCAAGTTGTTTTAGAACAAAATGAACCAGTGGAGCCGGAGGCGAATGCGACGCGTTTGCCCGATCGTTTTTATCAGACGGCTCTAGACGCCATGCTAGGTAATCGGGGGGATGATAGGTCGGCGGATGATGGGGAAGCAAATTGCGTACCAGGGGTGGCCGCGGCCGGCATTGCCAATCCGGCTGGTTTTGATTTTCAGGCAGACTGGCTAGGAGACAGGCCAGTTAATCCCGACCTAGTGCGTCGCAATTATCGTAGGCTAGTCGCTAGCGGTACAGGAGACGTCGCACACGCACCGCTGGCTGCCCTCTCAGGGCGTCAGCGCGTGCTGTCGGCGGTTTTTAAAGCGCTATTTAACGCAACAGAGGGAATTTGCTTGCTCGCGTCGCCAGTGGGATACATACGATAGGCAGGTGAAGCAGTGGCGTCTGGCGGGCTCATCGCGTCAGGTCCCACCCGTCAGACCGGATATTGTAGACTTGCGGCAAACGCCGCCGAAGGCACTGCGCGCGTTCCTGTTAGGAGATCCCGGTGCCGGCAAATCTTTTACTTTGCGTTCGGCCGTGCATCAGCTCAGTGAAATGTTAGGTGATGATTTTGCCAAGTGGACTGATGTAGTTAAATTGTCTGCGCCGACAGGATGTGCGTCTTTTCACATGGCGCACGGCGCCACTACCATTCACCGCTTATACGCCATCAGCGTGGGCCAAACAGGGGACGAGCCGCTGGCTGAGGATAGCCGTCGCTTTTCGCAGCTTTGTGATAGCCTTAGTACTGAGCTAGGTTTGATAATTTTTGACGAATTTTCAATGATTCAGCGTCGCATGATACGTTGGGTAATGCAGCGTCTTGGTCAGGCAGGTGTTGACATGGATCATATAGGTGTCCTGTTTGTCGGTGATCCAGCGCAAATTTTTCCAATCGGGGATGTTCCTATTTGGAGCTTGCGTCAGCGCTCGGACGACGGTAATGCATGCTGTGAGGCCTCTATTTTGGGTATGGCATCTTTCCGTGAACTTTTCAGAATGCCGGCGCTTGACACTTTGCCAGGGTATGAAACGTGGAGAAAAACGCTAGGTGTAAACCGCGCTGATCTTAGTGACCGCGTACGTGCGGAAGTAGCTCGTTTTCGCGCCGCCGCGTACGACGGCGACTATGAAACTGTTTATTTAAATGAGGTGCGTCGTACTGTTGAAAATGACGAGGTAGCCGCAAAATTTACTAAGGAGATTCTTCCGTCTATGCGTTATGGTAAGGCCACCGCGGAGAAAATTCAGTGGCTCAAGGAAAACTGTGCCACAACTGAGGACATGTCTGCTGATCCTGCGTGGAAATGTGCTATAACGTTACATGGGTATCACTGGTTTAGTGAGTGGGCTGCAAACCGCTCAACAGTAGAGTCCGATAATGCTCGTGCTCTGGTTAATTTTGCTGCAGATAGGAGCGCTCACGTCATGGCCGTAAATTCACAGCACATTCCAGCAAGGAAGGCTCAGAAATTACAAAAATTATCGGCAAAAGAGTTTCGCGCGGTGCCTTCGGTTCTCTTTGCGTGTAGGGGTCTGCCGCTGATGCTGCTAGAAAATGTAGCACCCAGCTTCGGACTATTTAACGGGTCTCAGGTAGAGTTTGTGGGTCCCCTTTATCTAGAAGATGATTTGCTCGTGACTATTAGCCGTCGCGACTTTGCTGAAAAAGTACGTGTTGAAGGTGTGACACTTGTGGAGCCTATCGACACGCCCCATTCAGATAGGGAAAACGTTTATCAGGTGCCGGTGGGAAGCGTCATCGTTAAAGTAAATGGCAATGATTTAGAGGGTAACTGTCTGGATGAACTAGTGGCCACCGCGGACCCTGTTAAGCTAGTTTTGCGCACACCAAAGTGTGCGCCTCATTTGCCCGAGTTTATTGTCGTTCGTGTTCCTGGCTATACCGCCAACGGCGGTCAAAACGTTCTAGGCATAGAAGACGCAGATGATCTTGTTCCCATCCGTGCAGTGAAACGCGGCCGTGCATCTCGCAAAAAGGGCAGCGCCGTTTCTGAAGATAACTGTTCTGAATTTCGCGTAGGTTTTCCGCTCGAGGGGGGCAGCGCGTTTACCGGCTTTAAAGGCCAGGGTGCCACTTTGTCTCGGGTAGAAGTTAAAGTAAAGGAATGGGTGGGCAATCCGGGCTTTTGGACTGTCGTAGTTTCGCGCGTTAAACATCCAAAGCACATGTACATTCCTGAGACAGAATGGCCTACCGCGCAGGAAATAAATGTTCAGCGCCTTAATGATGACGTCATTGAAGCAGAAATTTTTGAGCGCCAAATGCGCATTAATGCCGCCAAAACGTGGCGTCTTTACGTTGAGATAGAGGGCGGAGCTGAATGGTCACGGGAAGAGAATATTATTGCAGATTACGTACACAGGGCGTGGAGACAGCATCATGTTCAGGACGTAGGTGAAATTGTTTTGCAATGTCTCGCTGCTTCCGGCAGACATGTAGAAATGGTGGAAGTCGTAGCGGTTATAAACAAAATGTTAGCTACAGAAGAAAGCCTGATACTCGCCAGGCCCATCTATTTGACTCAGTCCAAACACAGACAGCTAGAGATGAGTGTTCCTAAGCGTAAGCGGTCTTCAACCGGGGCTAAAAGGTCAGCGTCCACTTCAGTTAGTCGCGGACGACCCGCCAAGCGGGGTCGCAAAACTGGTAGGCCTGCACAGTAATGCTATCTTTTCATCGGATAGAATACGACCGACACTATGTCACGCGCGTGTCAATGGGCTCCACAAGGTGGTTACGTTACGTGTTTGGAAGCAGAATATCACAGAGTTAGGTCGGTGTTGAATTCGGGGTCTGGGAGGCCTAGGCCGACCGGTATTTCTTTCTTTCTGCCCTTAGCCCTTTCTACCGTAGGAGCTTCAGTAGTTTCTTTCCTTAACACACCCATCAGCAGTGCACAACTGCACATTTTTACGCTGGTCCGGTGCCATTAATAACGCTCATGGTGTATGCACCAGCTGGTCAATACGCGTCACTGGTAGGAAGCTGTAAAAAAAGTGGTACTAGGTCGCTAAGCGTTCATTCTATTATACCTAGGTAGGAGGATGTAAGGAGCCTGAAAATAAGTACATAGGTGAAAAATCTCGAGGCTGCACTGTCCCCGCTCATTGTTCTTCTCCCATAGCAGTCTCCAAGGTGTGAGCTTACGGAACCTTGCCCAGGCGTGGGAGATGCGTTAGGTGGCGCTACGTGCGTTAGATGTGACATGCAGCTGGCTAGCCGAGCAGCTTGGTCCGCCGAGTGTGTCAGGTGATGCTTGTGCTGGCATGTCAACGGAAATAGGTAGGCGGTTAGTGGGGAGGTGACTAAACTCTGCCTGGAGACTGCTATCCCCCACCCTGTCGCCTTAATTAACCAATGAGGGGGTTTACTGAACCTTAGGTAGGCTAAAAACGAAACGACATGAAGCAATCTATTCCAATTCCAACACTCAGAGATTGCATTTGTGCTTGCATGTCATTTTCCATTAAAAACAAAACAAAAAACAAAAAACAAAAAAAACTTTCCGTGCTTGCATGTCTTGCATGTGTGCTTGCGTGTACGATTGCATGTGTGCTTCCGGCAGGGCTGCGGAGTCGGAGTCGGAGTCGGTCGGAGTCGACAGATCTGCCCTGAGTCGAGTCGGAGTCTGAGTCGATTTTGGAAACCGGATCTGGAGTCGGAGTTGGAGTCACCGAAAATCAATCGACTCCGCTGTCCTGGCAGTGCTGCGGAGTCGGAGTCGGGAGTTGGAGTCGGTCGGAGTCGACAGTTCTGCGCGGAGTTGGAGTCGGGGTTGGAGTTGGTTTTTGAAAGTCGGAGTCGGAGTCGGAGTCGACAGATCTGCCCGGAGTCGAGTCGGAGTCGGAGTCGATTTTGGAAACCGGATCTGGAGTCGGAGTTGGAGTCACCGAAAATCAATCGACTCCGCTGTCCTGGCAGTGCTGCGGAGTCGGAGTCGGGAGTTGGAGTCGGTCGGAGTCGACAGTTCTGCGCGGAGTCGGGGTCGGAGTTGGTTTTTGAAAGTCGGAGTTGGAGTCAGAGTCGCCGAAAATCCATCGACTCCGCAGCCCTGAGTCACATGCCATTTTCCACAAAAAAAGCTTTCCGTGCTTGCATGCCACCCTCAAAAAATAAAAAAAAACTTACGTGCTTGCATGACTTGCTTGTGTGCTCGCATGGTCTATTTGAGAATGCATGTACCTCATTTCTTCTTTAGTTAAATTTGTTGGTTATGGCAGGTTTTGGGACGTCAATATCTTGGACTTTGGGCAAAAATGTATAGTTAAACCAGTTCCATTTCTTTTGAAAGCTAATCCTAATTACGTCAAGAAACGTACAATGACCAGCTTCATCAGGCTGTTATCTCCGTTCGGCTTTTGATCCCCCAACATAAACGTGTCAGTAATATAATAAGTTTATCTTAACCAGTTCCACGAACGTATTATGCAAACTAAGTGTAATTACGTCAAGAAAGGTACAAAAGCGAGTTGCATCAGATTCCTAGCTCCGTTTGGGTTCTGATCCCCGATATAACTGTTTTTAGTGGCTGCAATGTCTAAATCTGAAACTTCAAAGAAGCGTTCTAATGACCTATCTCATTGGCATCCATTCAGCAAACTTTTTGCCAAATTTGAAGTAGTCACTATCTAATTGAGTAATATTCTTTTAAAAGTTTTTCTTGGGGTAAATGACGTCCAATTTTAAATTGAAGCTATAGACGCATTCATCAACTATTCGCAAAAAAAGCAATGTATGTTACGTAAGGCTAGGTGGTGCTGACTCGTCCTGAGTAGCTGACCCATTATTAGTTTTGATGTTGAACAATAAGGTAAACCATTCATAATGAATGGAGTGGTTTGCATTGCCACAGGCAAAATTTATGGGGGCGGACAGTGGGAATATCGGCTATGGCTGCCAATGCCATCGGCAGGGTAAAAAATATTCACCTGCTACAGCAGATCTGTGTTTGCCGATATGCCACACTGTGGGATGCCTCCTCGTGGCGCCCCCGGAGAGATGGTTGCCTGACGTCGAATGAAGTTCACCTAGTTCGCTGCATAATTACTTTTTTAGTTTCTATTTTGTCTGTTTGAAAAGTGGTTATAAGATCAATGCAGAACGTCTCATACGATCATAAATGTACGACTGGTATTGCGCTTTATAATGAGACTTCTTGACGCTTGATAATTGTTGATACCCAGCACGTTTCTAGCAGCTAACTGTTGTTAAAAATAACTTTCGCACGCAACCATCTCACTAAACGTATCCCGCTATCTCAAGCTATTCTTAGTGTTTGTTGTATTCATTACGACACGAAAATAGCATACAGGATATACCTATCTTCAAAATTATGCCACGTGCCAGGACAGACCGTTGCCGGGCAATGCAATAAGACATTTTTATACGGCTACCACATGGTATGGGTCAGATATGGGGCGATTGAAAAGCACGTGCCACGTGGAAACGTGTTTGATGGGGAACTTCGTGGAAAATCCGAGGATGCGCTTTGATTGAGGGTGGCTGCTTTAACGGCACAAATGAATGCACCACACTTGCCGCACGGCGCCATATTTGTCTTAATAGGTCAGTGTTTGCGTTTTGCGGACGGCGTGTGTTTTTTGCGGCGGGGTTTGCGTTTTTTTCGGTGTTTGCGTTTGGTGGCGGGCGGGCGTTTTCCCGTTTTTTTTTTGTGGTGTTTGCGTTTCGCGGCGGGCGGCGGTTGGCGGCGGGCGGGCGTTTTTTTTTGCGGCGGTATTTGCGTTTTTGCGTTGTTTGTGTTTGGCGGCGGGCGGCGGTTGGCGGCGGGCGGCCGTTTTTTGCGGCAGTTTGAGGCGGACGGCGTTTTGCGGTTTGCGGCGTTTTGCGGTTGCCGGCGGGCGTCCGTTTTTTGCGGCGTTTTGCGGTTTGCGGCGGGCGGCCGTTTTTTTTTAAGCGTTTTGCGGTTGCCGGCAGGCGGCCGTTTTTTGCGGCGTTTTGCGGTTAGCGGCGGGCGGCCGTTTTTTGCGGCGTTTTGCGGTTTGCGGCGGGCGGCCGTTTTTTGCGGCGTTTTGCGGTTGGCAGCGGGCGTTTTTTTGCGGCGGCGGTGTTTGCGTTTTTTGCGGTGTTTGCGTTTTGCGGCGGACGGGCGTTTGATTTTTTGCGGCGTTTTTTTAATTTTTTTTTTCTGCGGTTTTCGGCGGGCGGGCGATTTTTTTGCGGCATTTGTGTTGGCGTTTTGGGCGTGCGTTTTGCGGTGTTTGCGTTTTGCGGCGGGCGGGCGGTTTTTCACAATTAAAGTCCCAACCTTCGGATCCGCAGTGCTGTTCGACAAGCGCTGCCCGGGCCTATCCGAAGGTTGGGACTTTTCAATAAAGACAAATCACTATTCTTTAGAATTGTGATTTTCTATTGAAAATCCCAACCTGAGCTTCCTCTCTAGGGGGGTGTTTAGCGTTTCTGCCGCGATTTGGGACATTTTGACTCCCGCAAAAACGGCACGGTAGAATTTCTTGCCATTTTCAGCGTTTGGTCCCCTATGGGGGAGCTACCGGCTGGCATCGGTCGCTTGAAATATAATTAACCTGTTTTGGGGTAATCGGCACGTGCATTTTCCCATAAGGTTAACATGGGGAAAAATTTAAAATGCGATTTGCGCAAAAACGCCACGTTAGAAATGGATTTTTTTTTTAGGATGGGTTCTCGGGTCGGGACTCCACCTGCCGGTGGATGCCGTTTAAAATATAATTATACTTCCTTGGGGTAATCGGGACGGATAGTTACCCCATGTTGAGCCTAAGGCGAATTCGAAAAATTATTTTCAAATCGATTTTGCCAAAAATTTCCACGTTAGATTTTGAAAATGTTCCAATATGTTGTGCCCCGGGGTGTCGGCTACCACGTGGTATGGGTCAGATATGGGGCGATTGAAAAGCACGTGCCACGTGCAAACGTGTTTGATGGGGTAACCTCCGGGAAAATCCGACATTGACCAACTGGGGGTCCTATGGCGTGGAAACGACTTCATCTAGCGACACCAAATCAGTGCAGCCGGTGAGCAGATGAGTCCAGCTTGTAGCACTGGTGGTCATGTGGCGCACGTGCTATTGCACGTGCCGTGGCACGGGGTCAATTTTTGTTCTTAAATACACTCGCATTGTGAAATGCAAGGAATGGGGGAAATAGCCGTCAGGCCGTCAGTTTTTATGATAGAGTCGATCTGAAAACGGGTATAGACAGAGAATGAACGGTGCTAGAAAACTGCTATCTCGGATTTTTTGTAAAATGAAAAATTTAAAATTCTAGGGAAATTATATATTAGAAAGGTGAAATTTCCCTAAATTTTCCCGTTTTTCAAGTTTAGCCGTCCACTCTTCAGAGACGGTGACACCGGCCGGGGTCATCTTTTACATGCCGATGGCCACTTATATTGGTCATGACGTGGCGTGAGCCGTTAAGCTGTCAAAGGTCTGGCACGTGCCACGTGGCCACGTGTTTGAGCCGAGTACCTCCAACATAATGGTGTTTTGTCCAACTGGTGGCCGTATAACGTGGAAACAGAACCAGCCAAGAACACTAAATTGGGTCAGTCGGTGAGGGGACAGGTCCTGCTTTCATCACCAGTGGTCACGTGGCACACGTGTTCAGCTGGGCTCCTCCTTTGCGGAGATATTTTATCGTGAAATATTCAAACGTCCATAACTTTCTCAAATATGGTCCGATTGGGTTCAAATTTGGTGGATGGATGAATTGTTAAGCGACATGAACGAATGCGCCATGTTTGTTGCAGTGCGCCACGTTTGTCTCAAAGCGCCATTTTTGCCGCAAAGCGCAGAATGTGCGTAACTTTGTCGAACATTGGACGATTAGGATGCGCTGTAATTAAGGGATGGCTGCTTAAACGGCAGATATGAATGCACCACATTTGCCGCAGGGCGCCATATTTGTCTTAATGCGTCAGTGTTTGCGTTTTGCCTACGGCGGGCGTTTTTTTTGCGGCGGTGTTTGCGTTTCTTCGGTGTTTGCGTTTGACGGCGGGCGGCCGTTTTTGCGTTTTTGGCGGTGTTTGCGTTTGGCGGCGGGCGGCCGTTCTTTGCGGCGTTTTGCGGTTGGCGGCGGGCGTGCGGGCGTTGCGGGCGTTTTTTGCGGCGGTGTTTGCGTTTTTTGCGGTTTTTGTGTTTGGCGGCGGGCGGGCGGGCGATGCGGGTGTTTTTGCGGTGTTTGCGTTTGGCGGCGGACGGCCGTTTCAGCGGCGGTTTGCGGTGGGCGGCCGTTTTTTTGCGGCGTTTTGCGGTTTGCGGCGGGCGGCCGTTTTTTTGCGGCGTTGTTGCGGTTTGCGGCGGGCGGCCGTTTTTTGCGGCGTTTTTTGTGGTTTGCGGCGGGCGGCCGTTTTTTGCGGCGTTTTGCGGTTGCCGGCGGCCGGGCGTTATTTGCGTTGTTGCGGTTTGCGGCGGGCGGCCGTTTTTTTGCGCCGTTTCGCCGTTGGCGGCGGGCGATGCGGGCGTTTTTTGAGGCGGCGGTGTTTGCGTTTTTTTTTTCGGTGTTTGCGTTTTGCGGCGGACGGGCTTTTTTGCGGCGTTTTTTGCGTTTTTTCTGCGGTTTTCGGCGGGCGGGCGATTGTTTTTTTTTTTGCGAAGTTTGCGTTTGCGTTTTAGGCGTGCGTTTTGCGGTGTTTGCGTTTGGCGGCGGGCGGGCGGTTTTTCACAATTAAAGTCCCAACCTTCGGATCCGCAGTGCTGTTCGACAAGCGCTGCCCGGGCCTATCCGAAGGTTGGGACTTTTCAATTAGACAATCACTATTCTTTAGAATTGTGATTTTCTATTGAAAATCCCAACCTGAGCTACCTCTCTAGGGGGGTGTTTAGCGTTTCTGCCGCGATTTAGGACATCTTGATACCCTCGAAAACGGCTCGTTAGATTTTCTTGCCATTTTCACCGTTTGGTCCCGTATGGGGGAGCTACCGGCTGGTACCGGTCGCTTGAAATATAATTAACCCGTTTTGGGGTAATCGGCACGTGCATTTTCCCATAGGGTTAACATGGGGAAAAATTAAAAATGCGATTTGCGCAAAATCTGTTCAGTAATATTTGTCCACATTTTTAGGGTCAGTTCTTGGGCTGGCACCTCACCTTCTGGGTGTAATTATTTAAAATATAAATGACAAAATTTCGGGTAATCGACGCCGACAGTTACCCCATGTTGAGCCTATGGCAATTTCGAAAAATTATTTTCAAATCGATTTTGCAAAAAATTTCCACGTTAGATTTTGAAAAAGTTCCAATATGTTGTGCACCAGGGTGTCGGCTACCACGTGGTATGGGTCAGATATGGGGCGATTGAAAAGCACGTGCCACGTGCAAACGTGTTTGATGGGGTAACCTCCGGGAAAATCCGACATTGGCCAACTGGGGGTCCTATGGCGTGGAAACCACTCCACCTAGCGACACCAAATCAACGCAGCCGGTGAGCAGATGAGTCCAGCTTGTCGCACTAGTGGTCACGTGGCGCACCTGCTATTGCACGTGCCGTGGCACGGGGTCAATTTTTGTTCTTAAATACACCAACATTGTGAAATGCAAGGAATGGGGGAAATAGCCGTCAGGCCATCAGTTTTTATGATAGGGTCGATCTGAAAACGGGTATGAACACAGAATGAAGGGGGGTAAAAAACTGCTATCTCGGATTTTTTGTAAAATGAAAAATTCAAAATTCTGGGGAAATTATATATTCGAAAGGTGAAATTTCACTAAATTTTCCCGTTTTTCGAGTTTAGCCGTCCACTGTTCAGGGACGGTGACACCGGCCGGGGTCATCTTTTATATGCTGATGGCCGCGTCGATGGGTCATCACGTGGCGTGAACGGTGAAGCTATCAAAGGTCCGGCACGTGTCACGTGGCCACGTGTTTGAGTCGCGTACCTCCCAGATCATCGTGTTTTTGCCGATTTGTGGCCTTATAGCACGAAAACAGCACAAGCCAGGGACACTGAAATGGTGTAATCAGTGAGGGGACAAGTCCTGCTTGCACCACCGGTGGTCACGTGGCACACGTGCAAATCTGGGCACCTCCGTTGCGGAGATATTTTATAGTGAAATATTCAAATGTACATAACTTTGTAAGTTTAAGTCCGATTGGGCTAGAATTTGGTGGGTGGATGAATTGTTAAGCGAAATGAACGAATGCGCCATGTTTGTTGCAGTGCGCCACGTTTGTCTCAAAGCGCCATTTTTGCCGCAAAGCGCAGAATGTGCGTAACTTTGTCAAACATTGGACGATTAGGATGCGCTGTAATTAAGGGATGGCTGCTTACACGGCAGATATGAATACACCACATTTGCCGCAGGGCGCCATATTTGTCTTAATGCGTCAGTGTTAGCGTTTTGCCTACGGCGGGCGTTTTTTGCGGCGGCGTTTGCGTTTTTTTTTTGGGGTTTGCGTTTGACGGCGGGCGGCCGTTTTTGCGTTTTTGGCGGTGTTTGCGTTTGGCGGCGGGCGGCCGTTTTTTGCGGCGTTTTGCGGTTGGCGGCGGGTGTGCGTGCGTTGCGGGCGTTTTTTTTGCGCGGTGTTTGCGTTTTTTTGCGGTTTTTGTGTTTGGCGGCGGGCGGGCGGGCGATGCGGGTGTTTTTGCTGTTTGCGTTTGGCGGCGGGCGGCCGTTTTTTTTGCGGAGTTTTGCGGTTTGCGGCGGGCGGCCGTTTTTTGCGGCGTTTTGCGGTTTGCGGCGGGCGGCCGTTTTTGGCGGCGTTTTGTGGTTTGCGGCGGGCGGCCGTTTTTTACGGCGTTTTGCGGTTGCCTGCGGCCGGCCGTTATTTGCGGTTAGCGGCGGGCGGCGGGCGGTCGTTTTTTGCGGTGTTTACCGGTTTGCGGCGGACGGCCGTTTTTGCGACGTTTTGCGGTTCGCGGCGTGCGGCCGTTTTTGCGGCGTGTCGCGGTTGGCGGGGGGCGATGCGGGCGTTTTTTTTGCGGCAGCGGTGTTTGCGTTTTTTGCGGTGTTTGTGTTTTGCGGCGGACGCGCGTTTTTTTTTTGCGGCATTTTGTGCGTTTTTTCTGCGATTTTCGGCGGGCGTGCGATTGTTTTTTTCGCGAAGTTTGCGTTGGCGTTTTGGGCGTGCGTTTTGCGCGTTTTGCGGTTTTGCGTTTGGCGGCGGGCGGGCGGTTTTTCACAATTAAAGTCCCAACCTTCGGATCCGCAGTGCTGTTCGACAAGCGCTGCCCGGGTATCCGAAGGTTGGGACTTTTCAATTAAGACAAATCACTATTCTTTAGAATTGTGATTTTCTATTGAAAATCCCAACCTGAGCTACCTCTCTAGGGGGGTGTTTAGCGTTTCTGCCGCGATTTGGGTCATCTTGATACCCTCGAAAACGGATAGTTAGATTTTCTTGCCATTTTCACCGTTTGGTCCCGTGTGGGGGAGCTACCTGCTGGCAAAGTTACAAAAAATATAATTGACACGTTTTGGGGTAATCGGCACGTGCATTTTCCCATAGGGTTAACATGGGGGAAAATTTAAAATGCGATTTGCGGAAAAACTCCACGTTAGAAATGAATTATATTTTTAGGGTCGAATCTCGGGCCGGGACCCCACTTCATGGTGGTAATTATTCAAAATATAAATGACAAAATTTCGGGTAATCGGGACGGACAGTTACCCCATGCTAAGCCTATGGCGATTTCGAAAAATTATTTTCAAATCGATTTTGCAAAAAATTTCCACGTTAGATTTTGAAAATGTTTCAATATGTTGTGCCCCGGGGTGTCGGCTACCACATGGTATGGGTCAGATATGGGGCGATTGAAAAGCACGTGCCACGTGCAAACGTGTTTGATGGGGGAACCTCCAGGAAAATCCGACATTGGCCAGCTTGGGGCCCTATGGCTCCGAAACCACTCCACCCAGCGACACCAAATCAGTGCAGCCGGTGAGCAGACGAGTCCAGCTTGTCGCACCAGTGATCACGTGGCGCACGTGCTATTGCACGTGCCGTGGCACGGGGTCAATTTTGGTGCTTAAATATACTAGCATTGTGAAATGCAAGGAATGGGGGAAATAGCCGTCAGGCCGTCAGTTTTTATGATAGGGTCGATCTGAAAACGGGTATAGACACAGAATGAAGGGGGCTAAAAAACTGCTATCTCGGATTTTGTGTAAAATGAAAAATTCAAAATTCTGGGGAAATTATATATTCGAAAGGTGAAATTTCACTAAATTTTCCCGTTTTTCTAGTTTAGCCGTCCACTGTTCAGGGACGGTGACACCGGCCGGGGTCATCTTTTATATGCTGATGGCCACGTCGATGGGTCATCACGTGGCGTGAACGGTGAAGCTATGAAAGGTCCGGCACGTGTCACGTGGCCACGTGTTTGTGTCGCGTACCTCCCAGATTATCGTGTTTTTGCCGATTTGTGGCCTTATAGCACGAAAACAGCACAAGTCAGGAACACTGAAATGGTGCAGTCAGTGAGGGGACAAGTCCTGCTTGCACCACCGGTGGTCACTTGGCACACGTGCAAATCTGGGCACCTCCGTTGCGGAGATATTTTATAGTGAAATATTCAAATGTACATAACTTTTTCAGTTTAAGTCCGATTGGGCTAGAATTTGGTGGGTGGATGAACTGTTAAGCGACATGAACGAATGCGCCATGTTTGTTGCAGTGCGCCACGTTTGTCTCAAAGCGCCATTTTTGCCGCAAAGCGCAGAATGTGCGCAACTTTGTCGAACATTGGACGATTAGGATGCGCTGTAATTAAGGGATGGCTGCTTACACGGCAGATATGAATGTACCACATATGCCGCAGGGCGCCATATTTGTCTTAATGCGTCAGTGTTAGCGTTTTGCCTACGGCGGGCGTTTTTTTTTGCGGCGGTGTTTGCGTTTTTCGGGGTTTGCGTTTGACGGCGGGCGGCCGTTTTTGCGTTTTTGGCGGTGTTTGCGTTTGGCGGCGGGCGGCCGTTTTTTGCGGCGTTTTGCGGTTGGCGGCGGGCGTGCGTGCGTTGCGGGCGTTTTTTTTTGCGGCGGTGTTTGCGTTTTTTGCGGTTTTTGTGTTTGGCGGCGGGCGGGCGGGCGATGCGGGTGTTTTTGCTGTTTGCGTTTGGCGGCGGGCGGCCGTTTTAGCGGCGGTTTGCGGCGGGCGGCCGTTTTTTGCGGCGTTTTGCGGTTTGCGGCGGGCGGCCGTTTTTTGCGGCGTTTTGTGGTTTGCGGCGGGTTGCCGTTTTCTACGGCGTTTTGCGGTTTCCGGCGGCCGGCCGTTATTTGCGGTTAGCGGCGGGCGGCGGGCGGTCGTTTTTTGCGGCGTTTAGCGGTTTGCGGCGGGCGGCCGTTTTTGCGGCGTTTTGCGGTTCGCGGCGTGCTGCCGTTTTTTGCGGCGTTTCGCGGTTGGCGGCGGGCGATGCGGGCGTTTTTTTTTGCGGCGGCGGTGTTTGCGTTTTTGCGATGTTTGTGTTTTGCGGCGGACGCGCGTTTTTTTGCGGCATTTTGTGCGTTTTTTTCTGCGGTTTTCGGCGGGCGGGCGATTGTTTTTTTTTGCGAAGTTTGCGTTTGCGTTTTGGGCGTGCGTTTTGCGGTGTTTGCGTTTGGCGGCGGGCGGGCGGTTTTTCACAATTAAAGTCCCAACCTTCGGATCCGCAGTGCTGTTCGACAAGCGCTGCCCGGGCCTATCCGAAGGTTGGGACTTTTCAATTAGACAATCACTATTCTTTAGAATTGTGATTTTCTATTGAAAATCCCAACCTGAGCTACCTCTCTAGGGGGGTGTTTAGCGTTTCTGCCGCGATTTTGGTCATTTTGATCCCCGCGAAAACGGCTCGATAGATTTTCTTGCCATTTTCAGCGTTTGGTCCCGTATCGGGGAGCTACCAGCTGGCATCGGTCGCTTGAAATATAATTAACCCGTTTTGGGGTAATCGGCACGTGCATTTTCCCATAGGGTTAACATGGGGAAAAATTTAAAATGCGATTTGCGCAAAAACTCCACGTTAGAAATGAATTATATTTTTAGGGTCGAATCTCGGGCCGGGACCCCACCTCATGATGGTAATTATTTAAAATATAATTAACAAAATTTTGGGTAATCGTTAAGGACAGTTACCCCATGCTGAGCCTATGGCGATTTCAAAAAATTATTTTCAAATCGATTTTGCAAAAAAATTCCACGTTAGATTTTGAAAAAGTTCCAATATGTTCTGCCCCGGGGTGTCGGCTACCACATGGTATGGGTCAGATATGGGGCGATTGAAAAGCACGTGCCACGTGCAAACGTGTTTGATGGGGTAACCTCCGGGAAAATCCGACATTGGCCAACTGGGGGTCCTATGGCTCCGAAACCACTCCACCTAGCGACACCAAATCAGTGCAGCCGGTGAGCAGATGAGTCCAGCTTGTCGCACCAGTGGTCACGTGGCGCACGTGCTATTGCACGTGCCGTGGCACGGGGTCAATTTTTGTTCTTAAATACACCAACATTGTGAAATGCAAGGAATGGGGGAAATAGCCGTCAGGCCGTCAGTTTTTATGATAGAGTCGATCTGAATACGGGTATAGACACAGAATGAACGGTGCTAGAAAACTGCTATCTCGGATTTTTTGTAAAATGAGAAATTAAAAATTCTAGGGAAATTATATATTAGAAAGGTGAAATTTCCCTAAATTTTCTCGTTTTTCGAGTTTAGCCGTCCACTGTTCATCAACGGTGACACCGGCCGGGATAATCTTTTACATGCTGATGGCTACGTCGATGGGTCATTACGTGGCGTGAACGGTGAAGCTGTCACAGGTCCGGCACGTGCCACGTGGCCACGTGTTTGAGTCGAGTACCTCCCAGATTATCGTGTATAAGCCAACTTGTGGCCTTATAGCACGAAAACAGCAGCAGTCAGGAAGCCTGAAATGGAACAATCGGTGAGGGGACAAGCCCTGCTTGCACGACCGGTGGTCACGTGGCACACGTGCAAATCTGGGCACCTCCGCTGCGGAGATATTTTATAGTGAAATATTCAAATGTACATAACTTTGTAAGTTTAAGTCCGATTGGGCTAAAATTTGGTGGGTGGATGAATTGTTAACCGACATGAACGAATGCGCCATGTTTGTTGCAGTGCGCCACGTTTGTCTCAAAGCGCCATTTTTGCCGCAAATCGCAGAATGTGCGTAACTTTGTCGAACATGGGACGATTAGGGTGCGCTTTGATTGAGGGATTGCTGCTTAAACGGCAGATATGAATGCACCACACTTGCCGCAAGGCGCCATATTTGTCTTAATGCGTCAGTGTTTGCGTTTTGCCTACGGCGGGCGTTTTTTTTGCGGCGGTGTTTGCGTTTTTTCGGTGTTTGCATTTGACGGCGGGCGGCCGTTTTTGCGTTTTTGGCGGTGTTTGCGTTTGGCGGCGGGCGGCCGTTTTTTGCGGCGTTTTGCGGTTGGCGGCGGGCGTGCGTGCGTTGCGGGCGTTTTTTGCGGCGGTGTTTGCGTTTTTTGCGGTTTTTGTGTTTGACGGCGGGCGGGCGGGCGATGCGGGTATTTTTGCTGTTTGCGTTTGGCGGCGGGCGGCCGTTTTAGCGGCGGTTTGAGGCGGGCGGCCGTTTTTTTTGCGGCATTTTGCGGTTTGCGGCGGGCGGCCGTTTTGTGGTTTGCGGCGGGCGGCCGTTTTTTTACGGCGTTCGTTATTTGCGGTTAGCGGCGGGCGGCGGGCGGTCGTTTTTTTTGTGGCGTTTGGCGGTTTGCGGCGGGCGGCCGTTTTTTGCGGCGTTTTGCGGTTCGCGGCGTGCGGCCGTTTTTTGCGGCGTTTCGCGGTTGGCGGCAGGCGATGCGGGCGTTTTTTTGCGGCGGCGGTGTTTGCGTTCTGCGGCGGACGCGCGTTTTTTGCGGCATTTTGTGCGTTTTTTTCTGCGGTTTTCGGCGGGCGGGCGATTTTTTTGGTTTTTTGCGACATTTGCGTTGGCGTTTTGGGCGTGCGTTTTGCGCGTTTTGCGGTGTTTGCGTTTTGCGGCGGGCGGGCGGTTTTTCACAATTAAAGTCCCAACCTTCGGATCCGCAGTGCTGTTCGATAAGCGCTGCCCGGGCCTATCCGAAGGTTGGGACTTTTCAATTAAGAACAATCACTATTCTTTAGAATTGTGATTTTCTATTGAAAATCCCAACCTGAGCTACCTCTCTAGGGGGGTGTTTAGCGTTTCTGCCGCGATTTTGGACATTTTGATTGGGGCAAAAACGGCTAGTTAGATTTTCTTGCCATTTTCAGCGTTTGGTCCCGTGTGGGGGAGCTACCTTGTGGCAAAGTTACAAAAAATATAATTGACACGTTTTGGGGTAATCGGCACGTGCATTTTCCCATAGGGTTAACATGGGGTAAAATTTAAAATTCGATTTGCGAAAAATTTCGTCAATTATATTTGCTGATATTTTTAGGATCGGATCTAGGGCTGGCACCTCAACTTTTGGTGTTAATTATTTAAAAATCATAGGATACAATTTCGGGTATTCTTGACGGACAGTTACCCCATGCTGAGCCTATGGCGATTTCGAAAAATTATTTTCAAATCAATTTTGCCAAAAATTTCCACGTTAGATTTTGAAAAAGTTCCAATATGTTGTGCACCGGGGTGTCGGCTACCACGTGGTATGGGTCAGATATGGGGCGATTGAAAAGCACGTGCCACGTGCAAACGTGTTTGATGGGGTAACCTCCGGGAAAATCCGACATTGGCCAACTGGGGGTCCTATGGCGTGGAAACCACTCCACCTAGCGACACCAAATCAACGCAGCCGGTGAGCAGATGAGTCCAGCTTGTCGCACTAGTGGTCACGTGTCGCACGTGCTATTGCATGTGCCGTGGCACGGGGTCAATTTTGGTGCTTAAATATACTAGCATTGTGAAATGCAAGGAATGGGGGAAATAGCCGTCAGGCCGTCAGTTTTTATGATAGGGTCGATCTGAAAACGGGTTTAGGCACAGATTGAAGGGGGCTAAAAAACTGCTATCTCGGATTTTTTGTAAAATGAAAAATTTAAAATTCTGGGGAAATTATATATTCGAAAGGTGAAATTTCCCTAAATTTTCCCGTTTTTCGAGTTTAGCCGTCCACTGTTCAGAGACGGTGACACCGGCCGGGGTCATCTTTTACATGCTGATGGCCACGTCGATGGGTCATCACGTGGCGTGAGCGGTGAAGCTATCAGAGGTCCGGCACGTGCCACGTGGCCACGTGTTTGAGTCGCGTACCTCCCAGATTATCGTGTGTTTGCCGATTTGTGGCCTTATAGCACGAAAACAGCACAAGCCAGGAACACTGAAATGGTGCAATCAGTGAGGAGACAAGTCCTGCTTACACCACCGGCGGTCACGTGGCACACGTGCAAATTTGGGCACCTCCTTTGCGGAGATATCTTATAGTAAAATATTCAAATGTGCATAACATTGTCAGTTTAAGTCCGATTCGGCTAGAATTTGGTGGGTGGATGAATTGTTAAGCAACAGAAACAAATGCGCCACGTTTGACTCAATGCACCACGTTTGTCTCAAAGCGCCATTTTTGCCGCAAATCGCAGAATGTGCGTATCTTTGTCGAACATTGGACGATAAGGATGCGCTGTAATTAAGGGATGGCTGCTTAAACGGCAGATATGAATGCACCACATTTGCCGCAGAGCGCCATATTTGTCTTAATGCGTCAGTGTTTGCGTTTAACGGACGGCGGGCGTTTTTTGCGGCGGTGTTTGCGTTTTTTCCGGTGTTTGCGTTAGGCGGCGGGCGGCCGTTTTTGCGTTTTTTTGCGGTGTTTGTGTTTGGCGGCGGGCGGCCGTTTTTTTTGCGGCGTTTTGCGGTTGGCGACGGGCGGGCGGGCGTTGCGGGCGTTTTTTGCGGCGGTGTTTGCGTTTTTTGCGGTTTTTGGGTTTGGCGGCGGGCGGGCGGGCGATGCGGGTGTTTTTGCGGTGTTTGCGTTTGGCGGCGGGCGGCCGTTTTTGCGGCGGTGTGTGGCGGGCGGCCGTTTCTTTTGCGGCCTTTTGCGGTTTGCGGCGGGCGGCTTTTTGCGGCGTTTTGCGGTCGCCGGCGGCCGGCCGTTATTTGCGGTGTTGCGGTTTGCGGCGGGCGGTCGTTTTTTGCGGCGTTTCGCGGTTGGCGGCGGGCGATGCGGGCTTTTTTTTGCGGCGGCGGTATCCGAAGGTTGGGACTTTTCAATTAAGACAAATCACTATTCTTTAGAATTGTGATTTTCTATTGAAAATCCCAACCTGAGCTACCTCTCTAGGGGGGTGTTTAGCGTTTCTGCCGCGATTTTGGACATTTTGATTGGGGCAAAAACGGCTAGTTAGATTTTCTTGCCATTTTCAGCGTTTGGTCCCGTGTGGGGGAGCTACCTTGTGGCAAAGTTACAAAAAATATAATTGACACGTTTTGGGGTAATCGGCACGTGCATTTTCCCATAGGGTTAACATGGGGTAAAATTTAAAATTCGATTTGCGAAAAATTTCGTCAATTATATTTGCTGATATTTTTAGGATCGGATCTAGGGCTGGCACCTCAACTTTTGGTGTTAATTATTTAAAAATCATAGGATACAATTTCGGGTATTCTTGACGGACAGTTACCCCATGCTGAGCCTATGGCGATTTCGAAAAATTATTTTCAAATCAATTTTGCCAAAAATTTCCACGTTAGATTTTGAAAAAGTTCCAATATGTTGTGCACCGGGGTGTCGGCTACCACGTGGTATGGGTCAGATATGGGGCGATTGAAAAGCACGTGCCACGTGCAAACGTGTTTGATGGGGTAACCTCCGGGAAAATCCGACATTGGCCAACTGGGGGTCCTATGGCGTGGAAACCACTCCACCTAGCGACACCAAATCAACGCAGCCGGTGAGCAGATGAGTCCAGCTTGTCGCACTAGTGGTCACGTGTCGCACGTGCTATTGCATGTGCCGTGGCACGGGGTCAATTTTGGTGCTTAAATATACTAGCATTGTGAAATGCAAGGAATGGGGGAAATAGCCGTCAGGCCGTCAGTTTTTATGATAGGGTCGATCTGAAAACGGGTTTAGGCACAGATTGAAGGGGGCTAAAAAACTGCTATCTCGGATTTTTTGTAAAATGAAAAATTTAAAATTCTGGGGAAATTATATATTCGAAAGGTGAAATTTCCCTAAATTTTCCCGTTTTTCGAGTTTAGCCGTCCACTGTTCAGAGACGGTGACACCGGCCGGGGTCATCTTTTACATGCTGATGGCCACGTCGATGGGTCATCACGTGGCGTGAGCGGTGAAGCTATCAGAGGTCCGGCACGTGCCACGTGGCCACGTGTTTGAGTCGCGTACCTCCCAGATTATCGTGTGTTTGCCGATTTGTGGCCTTATAGCACGAAAACAGCACAAGCCAGGAACACTGAAATGGTGCAATCAGTGAGGAGACAAGTCCTGCTTACACCACCGGCGGTCACGTGGCACACGTGCAAATTTGGGCACCTCCTTTGCGGAGATATCTTATAGTAAAATATTCAAATGTGCATAACATTGTCAGTTTAAGTCCGATTCGGCTAGAATTTGGTGGGTGGATGAATTGTTAAGCAACAGAAACAAATGCGCCACGTTTGACTCAATGCGCCACGTTTGTCTCAAAGCGCCATTTTTGCCGCAAATCGCAGAATGTGCGTATCTTTGTCGAACATTGGACGATAAGGATGCGCTGTAATTAAGGGATGGCTGCTTAAACGGCAGATATGAATGCACCACATTTGCCGCAGAGCGCCATATTTGTCTTAATGCGTCAGTGTTTGCGTTTAACGGACGGCGGGCGTTTTTTGCGGCGGTGTTTGCGTTTTTTCCGGTGTTTGCGTTAGGCGGCGGGCGGCCGTTTTTGCGTTTTTTTGCGGTGTTTGTGTTTGGCGGCGGGCGGCCGTTTTTTTTGCGGCGTTTTGCGGTTGGCGACGGGCGGGCGGGCGTTGCGGGCGTTTTTTGCGGCGGTGTTTGCGTTTTTTTGCGGTTTTTGGGTTTGGCGGCGGGCGGGCGGGCGATGCGGGTGTTTTTGCGGTGTTTGCGTTTGGCGGCGGGCGGCCGTTTTTGCGGCGGTGTGTGGCGGGCGGCCGTTTCTTTTGCGGCCTTTTGCGGTTTGCGGCGGGCGGCTTTTTGCGGCGTTTTGCGGTCGCCGGCGGCCGGCCGTTATTTGCGGTGTTGCGGTTTGCGGCGGGCGGTCGTTTTTTGCGGCGTTTCGCGGTTGGCGGCGGGCGATGCGGGCTTTTTTTTGCGGCGGCGGGTATCCGAAGGTTGGGACTTTTCAATTAAGACAAATCACTATTCTTTAGAATTGTGATTTTCTATTGAAAATCCCAACCTGAGCTACCTCTCTAGGGGGGTGTTTAGCGTTTCTGCCGCGATTTGGGTCATCTTGATACCCTCGAAAACGGATAGTTAGATTTTCTTGCCATTTTCACCGTTTGGTCCCGTGTGGGGGAGCTACCTGCTGGCAAAGTTACAAAAAATATAATTGACACGTTTTGGGGTAATCGGCACGTGCATTTTCCCATAGGGTTAACATGGGGGAAAATTTAAAATGCGATTTGCGGAAAAACTCCACGTTAGAAATGAATTATATTTTTAGGGTCGAATCTCGGGCCGGGACCCCACTTCATGGTGGTAATTATTCAAAATATAAATGACAAAATTTCGGGTAATCGGGACGGACAGTTACCCCATGCTAAGCCTATGGCGATTTCGAAAAATTATTTTCAAATCGATTTTGCAAAAAATTTCCACGTTAGATTTTGAAAATGTTTCAATATGTTGTGCCCCGGGGTGTCGGCTACCACATGGTATGGGTCAGATATGGGGCGATTGAAAAGCACGTGCCACGTGCAAACGTGTTTGATGGGGGAACCTCCAGGAAAATCCGACATTGGCCAGCTTGGGGCCCTATGGCTCCGAAACCACTCCACCCAGCGACACCAAATCAGTGCAGCCGGTGAGCAGACGAGTCCAGCTTGTCGCACCAGTGATCACGTGGCGCACGTGCTATTGCACGTGCCGTGGCACGGGGTCAATTTTGGTGCTTAAATATACTAGCATTGTGAAATGCAAGGAATGGGGGAAATAGCCGTCAGGCCGTCAGTTTTTATGATAGGGTCGATCTGAAAACGGGTATAGACACAGAATGAAGGGGGCTAAAAAACTGCTATCTCGGATTTTGTGTAAAATGAAAAATTCAAAATTCTGGGGAAATTATATATTCGAAAGGTGAAATTTCACTAAATTTTCCCGTTTTTCTAGTTTAGCCGTCCACTGTTCAGGGACGGTGACACCGGCCGGGGTCATCTTTTATATGCTGATGGCCACGTCGATGGGTCATCACGTGGCGTGAACGGTGAAGCTATGAAAGGTCCGGCACGTGTCACGTGGCCACGTGTTTGTGTCGCGTACCTCCCAGATTATCGTGTTTTTGCCGATTTGTGGCCTTATAGCACGAAAACAGCACAAGTCAGGAACACTGAAATGGTGCAGTCAGTGAGGGGACAAGTCCTGCTTGCACCACCGGTGGTCACTTGGCACACGTGCAAATCTGGGCACCTCCGTTGCGGAGATATTTTATAGTGAAATATTCAAATGTACATAACTTTTTCAGTTTAAGTCCGATTGGGCTAGAATTTGGTGGGTGGATGAACTGTTAAGCGACATGAACGAATGCGCCATGTTTGTTGCAGTGCGCCACGTTTGTCTCAAAGCGCCATTTTTGCCGCAAAGCGCAGAATGTGCGCAACTTTGTCGAACATTGGACGATTAGGATGCGCTGTAATTAAGGGATGGCTGCTTACACGGCAGATATGAATGTACCACATATGCCGCAGGGCGCCATATTTGTCTTAATGCGTCAGTGTTAGCGTTTTGCCTACGGCGGGCGTTTTTTTTTTGCGGCGGTGTTTGCGTTTTTCGGGGTTTGCGTTTGACGGCGGGCGGCCGTTTTTGCGTTTTTGGCGGTGTTTGCGTTTGGCGGCGGGCGGCCGTTTTTTGCGGCGTTTTGCGGTTGGCGGCGGGCGTGCGTGCGTTGCGGGCGTTTTTTTTGCGGCGGTGTTTGCGTTTTTTGCGGTTTTTGTGTTTGGCGGCGGGCGGGCGGGCGATGCGGGTGTTTTTGCTGTTTGCGTTTGGCGGCGGGCGGCCGTTTTAGCGGCGGTTTGCGGCGGGCGGCCGTTTTTTGCGGCGTTTTGCGGTTTGCGGCGGGCGGCCGTTTTTTGCGGCGTTTTGTGGTTTGCGGCGGGTTGCCGTTTTCTACGGCGTTTTGCGGTTTCCGGCGGCCGGCCGTTATTTGCGGTTAGCGGCGGGCGGCGGGCGGTCGTTTTTTGCGGCGTTTAGCGGTTTGCGGCGGGCGGCCGTTTTTGCGGCGTTTTGCGGTTCGCGGCGTGCTGCCGTTTTTTGCGGCGTTTCGCGGTTGGCGGCGGGCGATGCGGGCGTTTTTTTTTGCGGCGGCGGTGTTTGCGTTTTTGCGATGTTTGTGTTTTGCGGCGGACGCGCGTTTTTTTGCGGCATTTTGTGCGTTTTTTTCTGCGGTTTTCGGCGGGCGGGCGATTGTTTTTTTTTTTGCGAAGTTTGCGTTTGCGTTTTGGGCGTGCGTTTTGCGGTGTTTGCGTTTGGCGGCGGGCGGGCGGTTTTTCACAATTAAAGTCCCAACCTTCGGATCCGCAGTGCTGTTCGACAAGCGCTGCCCGGGCCTTATCCGAAGGTTGGGACTTTTCAATTAAGACAAATCACTATTCTTTAGAATTGTGATTTTCTATTGAAAATCCCAACCTGAGCTACCTCTCTAGGGGGGTGTTAAGCGTTTCGGCCGCGATTTTGGTCATTTTGATCCCCGCGAAAACGGATAGTTAGATTTTCTTGCCATTTTCACCGTTTGGTCCCGTGTGGGGGAGCTACCGGCTGGCAAAGTTACAAAAAATATAATTGACACGTTTTGGGGTAAGCGGCACGTGCATTTTCCCATAGGGTTAACATGGGGAAAAATTAAAAATGCGATTTACGGAAAATCTGTTCAGTAATATTTGTCCGCATTTTTAGGGTCGGCTCTCGGGCTGGCACCCCACCCGTCGGTGGTAACCGCTTAAAATATAATTAGAGAACTTTCGGGTAATTGGCACAGACAGTTACCCCATGTTGAGCCTATGGCGAATTCGAAAAATTATTTTCAAATCGATTTTGCAAAAAATTTCCACGTTAGATTTTGAAAATATCCCAATATGTTGTGCCCCCGGGTGTCGGCTACCACATGGTATGGGTCAGATATGGGGCGATTGAAAAGCACGTGCCACGTGCAAACGTGTTTGATGGGGTAACCTCCGGGAAAATCCGACATTGGCCAACTGGGAGTCCTATGGCGTGGAAACCACTCCACCTAGCGACACCAAATAAGTGCAGCCGGTGAGCAGATGAGTCCAGCTTGTCCCACTAGTGGTCACGTGGCGCACGTGCTATTGCACGTGCCGTGGCACGAGGTCAATTTTTGTGTTTAAATACACCAACGTTGTTAAATGCAAGGAATGGGGGAAATGGCCGTCAGGCCGTCAGTTTTTATCATAGGGTCGATCTGAAAACGGGTATAGACACAAAATGAAAAGGCCTAAAAAACTGCTATCTCGGATTTTTCGCAAAATGAAAAATTTAAAATTCTGGGGAAATTTTATATTCGAAAGGTAAAATTTCCCTAAATTTTCCCATTTTTCAAGTTTAGCCGTCCACTGTTCAGAGACGGTGACACCGGCCGGGGTCATCTTTTACATGCCGATGGCCACTTATATTGGTCATGACGTGGCGTGAGCCGTTAAGCTGTCAAAGGTCTGGCACGTGCCACGTGGCCACGTGTTTGAGCCGAGTACCTCCAACATAATGGTGTTTTGTCCAACTGGTGGCCGTATAGCGTGGAAACAGAACCAGCCAAGAACACTAAATTGGGTCAGTCGGTGAGGGGACAGGTCCTGCTTTCATCACCAGTGGTCACGTGGCACACGTGTTCAGCTGGGCTCCTCCTTTGCGGAGATATTTTATCGTGAAATATTCAAACGTCCATAACTTTCTCAAATATGGTCCGATTTGGTTCAAATTTGGTGGGTGGATGAATTGTTAAGCGACATGAACGAATGCGCCATGTTTGTTGCAGTGCGCCACGTTTGTCTCAAAGCGCCATTTTTGCCGCAAAGCTCAGAATGTGCGTAACTTTGTCGAGCATTGGACGATTAGGATGCGCTGTAATTAAGGGATGGCTGCTTAAACGGCAGATATGATTGCACCACATTTGCCGCAGGGCGCCATATTTGTCTTAATGCGTCAGTGTTAGCGTTTTTCTTACGGCGGGCGTTTTTTGCGGCGGTGTTTGCGTTTTTTTCGGGGTTTGCGTTTGACGGCGGGCGGCCGTTTTTGCGTTTTTGGCGGTGTTTGCGTTTGGCGGCGGGCGGCTGTTTTTTTGCGGCGTTTTGCGGTTGGCGGCGGGCGTGCGTGCGTTGCGGGCGTTTTTTTTTGCGGCGGTGTTTGCGTTTTGTGCGGTTTTTGTGTTTGGCGGCGGGCGGGCGGGCGATGCGGGTGTTTTTGCTGTTTGCGTTTGGCGGCGGGCGGCCGTTTTAGCGGCGGTTTGCGGCGGGCGGCCGTTTTTTGCGGCGTTTTCCGGTTTGCGGCGGGCGACCGTTTTTTGCGGCGTTTTGTGGTTTGCGGCGGGCGGCCGTTTTTTACGGCGTTTTGCGGTTGCCGGCGGCCGGCCGTTATTTGCGGTTAGCGGCGGGCGGTCGTTTTTTTGCGGCGTTTAGCGGTTTGCGGCGGGCGGCCGTTTTTGCGGCGTTTTGCGGTTCGCGGCGTGCGGCCGTTTTTTTTGCGGCGTTTCGCGGTTGGCGGCGGGCGATGCGGGCGTTTTTTTGCGGCGGCGGTGTTTGCGTTTTTTTGCGGTGTTTGTGTTTTGCGGCGGACGCGCGTTTTTTTGCGGCATTTTGTGCGTTTTTTTCTGCGGTTTTCGGCGGGCGGGCGATTGTTTGTTTGCGAAGTTTGCGTTGGCGTTTTAGGCGTGCGTTTTGCGCGTTTTGCGGTGTTTGCGTTTGGTGGCGGGCGGGCGGGCGGTTTTTCACAATTAAAGTCCCAACCTTCGGATCCGCAGTGCTGTTCGACAAGCGCTGCCCGGGCCTATCCGAAGGTTGGGACTTTTCAATTAAGAACAATCACTATTCTTTAGAATTGTGATTTTCTATTGAAAATCCCAACCTGAGCTACCTCTCTAGGGGGGTGTTTAGCGTTTCTGCCGCGATTTTGGACATTTTGATTGGGGCAAAAACGGCTAGTTAGATTTTCTTGCCATTTTCAGCGTTTGGTCCCGTGTGGGGGAGCTACCTTGTGGCAAAGTTACAAAAAATATAATTGACACGTTTTGGGGTAATCGGCACGTGCATTTTCCCATAGGGTTAACATGGGGTAAAATTTAAAATTCGATTTGCGAAAAATTTCGTCAATTATACAGGGTGTCCGGAAAGTCCTGGCGCTTCTTTTGGACGCCGTGTAACGCGCGCTGTGATTATTGGACATTCAGCCAATCATCACAGACATGACCCCTCGTTGATGCTCAGCCAGGGGTCGTGTAAATATGACCTTGAAATCGTTTTCAGTGATGGGTAGATGGGCGAAGATGCGCCTTGTCGCTGAATGCCTGCGCGCGGCGGCCGGGTGCGACTTGAACGAGGCGCGAGTTGCAGCACGATGCGGCGTTTTTCGATGAATGGTTTAGCAGGTAAAGGTTTATTTCGACTCGGGAATTCCTTAAAAAATATCCTCAGACCGTTTCGAACGCGATATGGGAACGGAGCAGCATTTCAGCGCGGCAATCGAAGAAAGTGCGGGGGTCTGATGGACAAAAATGTCCCATCATCTTCGTCAATGTCGAATAAATGAATAACAGGCTGGCCCACGAGGGGTTCCTGGACAGCCACATCAACCCGAGGGTCAAGACGACATGCCCTAAGGGTCACTTCGCATTTCAACAGCACAGAGCACCCTCCAACAACGCCGCCGCCATTCAAGCTAAACTGACAGAGGAGCTTGCCGGGCCAGATCACCGTGGCGAAATGAGATTAGGCCGCCTTATTCTCCTAACCTGACCCGCTCGACTAAGGCGTGCTACGCGTTTTGTAGAACAGGATCTAGGTCATTTCTCACCCCAACCTGGAGTCGCTGAAGACTCGCATCATGACAGCATGGGAGGACCTGGAAATGCCCCGCATCGTCAAAACCCGCAGACGCTTCCTCCCCTACGTCGAGGCCGTCGTCGGCGCCGACGGTGGTTACATTGAATGAGCACGTAGCGGAAGCATGTGGCTTGGTGTCCCTGGTCATTGTTTTGATCCATTGATTAGTATCTATGAACCAATGGCATTTGTTTTAGAAAATGTTGAAAAGCGCCAGAACTATCCGGACACCCTGTATTTGCTGATATTTTTAGGATCGGATCTAGGGCTGGCACCTCAACTTTTGGTGTTAATTATTTAAAAATCATAGGATACAATTTCGGGTATTCTTGACGGACAGTTACCCCATGCTGAGCCTATGGCGATTTCGAAAAATTATTTTCAAATCAATTTTGCCAAAAATTTCCACGTTAGATTTTGAAAAAGTTCCAATATGTTGTGCACCGGGGTGTCGGCTACCACGTGGTATGGGTCAGATATGGGGCGATTGAAAAGCACGTGCCACGTGCAAACGTGTTTGATGGGGTAACCTCCGGGAAAATCCGACATTGGCCAACTGGGGGTCCTATGGCGTGGAAACCACTCCACCTAGCGACACCAAATCAACGCAGCCGGTGAGCAGATGAGTCCAGCTTGTCGCACTAGTGGTCACGTGTCGCACGTGCTATTGCATGTGCCGTGGCACGGGGTCAATTTTGGTGCTTAAATATACTAGCATTGTGAAATGCAAGGAATGGGGGAAATAGCCGTCAGGCCGTCAGTTTTTATGATAGGGTCGATCTGAAAACGGGTTTAGGCACAGATTGAAGGGGGCTAAAAAACTGCTATCTCGGATTTTTTGTAAAATGAAAAATTTAAAATTCTGGGGAAATTATATATTCGAAAGGTGAAATTTCCCTAAATTTTCCCGTTTTTCGAGTTTAGCCGTCCACTGTTCAGAGACGGTGACACCGGCCGGGGTCATCTTTTACATGCTGATGGCCACGTCGATGGGTCATCACGTGGCGTGAGCGGTGAAGCTATCAGAGGTCCGGCACGTGCCACGTGGCCACGTGTTTGAGTCGCGTACCTCCCAGATTATCGTGTGTTTGCCGATTTGTGGCCTTATAGCACGAAAACAGCACAAGCCAGGAACACTGAAATGGTGCAATCAGTGAGGAGACAAGTCCTGCTTACACCACCGGCGGTCACGTGGCACACGTGCAAATTTGGGCACCTCCTTTGCGGAGATATCTTATAGTAAAATATTCAAATGTGCATAACATTGTCAGTTTAAGTCCGATTCGGCTAGAATTTGGTGGGTGGATGAATTGTTAAGCAACAGAAACAAATGCGCCACGTTTGACTCAATGCGCCACGTTTGTCTCAAAGCGCCATTTTTGCCGCAAATCGCAGAATGTGCGTATCTTTGTCGAACATTGGACGATAAGGATGCGCTGTAATTAAGGGATGGCTGCTTAAACGGCAGATATGAATGCACCACATTTGCCGCAGAGCGCCATATTTGTCTTAATGCGTCAGTGTTTGCGTTTAACGGACGGCGGGCGTTTTTTGCGGCGGTGTTTGCGTTTTTTCCGGTGTTTGCGTTAGGCGGCGGGCGGCCGTTTTTGCGTTTTTTTGCGGTGTTTGTGTTTGGCGGCGGGCGGCCGTTTTTTTTGCGGCGTTTTGCGGTTGGCGACGGGCGGGCGGGCGTTGCGGGCGTTTTTTGCGGCGGTGTTTGCGTTTTTTGCGGTTTTTGGGTTTGGCGGCGGGCGGGCGGGCGATGCGGGTGTTTTTGCGGTGTTTGCGTTTGGCGGCGGGCGGCCGTTTTTGCGGCGGTGTGTGGCGGGCGGCCGTTTCTTTTGCGGCCTTTTGCGGTTTGCGGCGGGCGGCTTTTTGCGGCGTTTTGCGGTCGCCGGCGGCCGGCCGTTATTTGCGGTGTTGCGGTTTGCGGCGGGCGGTCGTTTTTTGCGGCGTTTCGCGGTTGGCGGCGGGCGATGCGGGCTTTTTTTGCGGCGGCGGGGTTTGCGTTTTTTGCGGTGATCGCGTTTTGCGGCGGACGGGCGTTTTTTGGCGTTTGGCGTGCGTGCGATGCGGGCGGTTTTGATTTTTTGCTGCGTTTTTTTGAGTTTTTTGCGGTTTTCGCGGGCGATTTTTTTTGCGGCATTTGCGTTGGCGTTTTGGCGTCCGTTTTGCGCGTTTTGCGGTTTTGCGCGTTTTGCGGCGGGCGGGCGGTTTTTCACAATTAAAGTCCCAACCTTCGGATCCGCAGTGCTGTTCGACAAGCGCTGCCCGGGCCTATCCGAAGGTTGGGACTTTTCAATTAAGAACAATCACTATTCTTTAGAATTGTGATTTTCTATTGAAAATCCCAACCTGAGCTACCTCTCTAGGGGGGTGTTTAGCGTTTCTGCCGCGATTTTGGACATTTTGATTGGGGCAAAAACGGCTAGTTAGATTTTCTTGCCATTTTCAGCGTTTGGTCCCGTGTGGGGGAGCTACCTTGTGGCAAAGTTACAAAAAATATAATTGACACGTTTTGGGGTAATCGGCACGTGCATTTTCCCATAGGGTTAACATGGGGTAAAATTTAAAATTCGATTTGCGAAAAATTTCGTCAATTATATTTGCTGATATTTTTAGGATCGGATCTAGGGCTGGCACCTCAACTTTTGGTGTTAATTATTTAAAAATCATAGGATACAATTTCGGGTATTCTTGACGGACAGTTACCCCATGCTGAGCCTATGGCGATTTCGAAAAATTATTTTCAAATCAATTTTGCCAAAAATTTCCACGTTAGATTTTGAAAAAGTTCCAATATCCGAAGGTTGGGACTTTTCAATTAGACAATCACTATTCTTTAGAATTGTGATTTTCTATTGAAAATCCCAACCTGAGCTACCTCTCTAGGGGGGTGTTTAGCGTTTCTGCCGCGATTTGGGACATTTTGACTCCCGCAAAAACGGCACGGTCAACTTTCTTGCCATTTTCACCGTTTGGTCCCGTATGGGGGAGCTACCTTGTGGCAAAGTTGCATAAAATATAATGGGCCCGTTTTGGGGTAATCGGCACGTGCATTTTCCCATAGGGTTAACATGGGGGAAAATTGGAAATTCGATTTGCGAAAAATTACGTCAATTATATTTGCTGATATTTTTAGGGTCGGATCTAGGGCTGGCACCTCAACTTTTGGTGTTAATTATTTAAAAATCATAGGATACAATTTCGGGTAATCTTGACGGACAGTTACCCCATGCTGAGCCTATGGCGAATTCGAAAAATTATTTTCAAAACGATTTTGCCAAAAATTTCCACGTTAGATTTTGAAAATGTTCCAATATGTTGTGCACCGGGGTGTCGGCTACCACATGGTATGGGTCAGATATGGGGCGATTGAAAAGCACGTGCCACGTGCAAACGTGTTTGATGGGGTAACCTCCGGGAAAATCCGACATTGGCCAACTGGGGGTCCTATGGCGTGGAAACGACTTCAACTAGCGACACCAAATCAGTGCAGCCGGTGAGCAGATGAGTCCAGCTTATCGCACTAGTGGTCACGTGGCGCACGTGCTATTGCACGTGCCGTGGCACGGGGTCAATTTTGGTGCTTAAATATACTAGCATTGTGAAATGCAAGGAATAGGGGAAATAGCCGTCAGGCCGTCAGTTTTTATGATAGGGTCGATCTGAAAACGGGTATAGGCACAGAATGAAGGGGGCTAAAAAACTGCTATCTCGGATTTTTTTGTAAAATGAAAAATTTAAAATTCTGGGGAAATGATATATTCGAAAGGTGAAATTTCCCTAAATTTTCCCGTTTTTCGAGTTTAGCCGTCCACGGTTCAGTGACGGTGACACCGGCCGGGGTCATCTTTTACATGCTGATGGCCACGTCGATGGGTCATCACGTGGCGTGAACGGTGAAGCTGTCAGAGGTCCGGCACGTGCCACGTGGCCACGTGTTTGAGTCGAGTACCTCCCACATAATGGTGTTTTGGCCAACTGGTGGCCGTATAGCGTGGAAACAGAACCAGCCAAGAACACTAAATTGGGTCAGTCGGTGAGGTGACAGGTGCTGCTTTCATCACCAGTGGTCACGTGGCACACGTGTTCAGCTGGGCTCCTCTTTTGCGGAGATATTTTATCGTGAAATATTCAAATGTCCATAACTTTCTCAAATATGGTCCGATTGGGCTCAAATTTGGTGGGTGGATGAATTGTTAAGCGACATGAACGAATGCGCCATGTTTGTTGCAGTGCGCCACGTTTGTCTAAAAGCGCCATTTTTGCCGCAAAGCGCAGAATGTGCGTAACTTTGTCGAACATTGGACGATTAGGATGCGCTGTAATTAAGGGATGGCTGCTTAAACGGCAGATATGATTGCACCACATTTGCCGCAGGGCGCCATATTTGTCTTAATGTGTCAGTGTTAGCGTTTTACTTACGGCGGGCGTTTTTTGCGGCGGTGTTTGCGTTTTTTTCGGGGTTTGCGTTTGACGGCGGGCGGCCGTTTTTGCGTTTTTGGCGGTGTTTGCGTTTGGCGGCGGGCGGCTGTTTTTTTGCGGCGTTTTGCGGTTGGCGGCGGGCGTTGCGGGCGTTGTTTTTGCGGCGGTGTTTGCGTTTTTGCGGTTTTTGTGTTTGGCGGCGGGCGGCCGTTTTAGTGGCGGTTTGCGGCGGGCGGCCGTTTTTTGCGGCGTTTTGCGGTTTGCGGCGGGCGGCCGTTTTTTGCGGCGTTTTGTGGTTTGCGGCGGGCGGCCGTTTTTTACGGCGTTTTGCGGTTGCCGGCGGCCGGCCGTTATTTGCGGTTAGCGGCGGGCGGTCGTTTTTTGCGGCGTTTAGCGGTTTGCGGCGGGCGCCCGTTTTTGCGGCGTTTTGCGGTTCGCGGCGTGCGGCCGTTTTTTTTGCGGCGTTTAGCGGTTGGCGGTGGGCGATGCGGGCGTTTTTTTTGCGGCGGCGGTGTTTGCGTTTTTTGCGGGGTTTGTGTTTTGCGGCGGACGCGCCGTTTTTGCGGCAATTTGTGCGTTTTTTTCTGCGGTTTTCGGCGGGCGGGCGATTGTTTTTTGCGAAGTTTGCGTTGGCGTTTTAGGCGTGCGTTTTGCGCGTTTTGCTGTGTTTGCGTTTGGCGGCGGGCGGGCGGGCGGTTTTTCACAATTAAAGTCCCAACCTTCGGATCCGCAGTGCTGTTCGACAAGCGCTGCCCGGGCCTATCCGAAGGTTGGGACTTTTCAATTAAGAACAATCACTATTCTTTAGAATTGTGATTTTCTATTGAAAATCCCAACCTGAGCTACCTCTCTAGGGGGGTGTTTAGCGTTTCTGCCGCGATTTTGGACATTTTGATTGGGGCAAAAACGGCTAGTTAGATTTTCTTGCCATTTTCAGCGTTTGGTCCCGTGTGGGGGAGCTACCTTGTGGCAAAGTTACAAAAAATATAATTGACACGTTTTGGGGTAATCGGCACGTGCATTTTCCCATAGGGTTAACATGGGGTAAAATTTAAAATTCGATTTGCGAAAAATTTCGTCAATTATATTTGCTGATATTTTTAGGATCGGATCTAGGGCTGGCACCTCAACTTTTGGTGTTAATTATTTAAAAATCATAGGATACAATTTCGGGTATTCTTGACGGACAGTTACCCCATGCTGAGCCTATGGCGATTTCGAAAAATTATTTTCAAATCAATTTTGCCAAAAATTTCCACGTTAGATTTTGAAAAAGTTCCAATATGTTGTGCACCGGGGTGTCGGCTACCACGTGGTATGGGTCAGATATGGGGCGATTGAAAAGCACGTGCCACGTGCAAACGTGTTTGATGGGGTAACCTCCGGGAAAATCCGACATTGGCCAACTGGGGGTCCTATGGCGTGGAAACCACTCCACCTAGCGACACCAAATCAACGCAGCCGGTGAGCAGATGAGTCCAGCTTGTCGCACTAGTGGTCACGTGTCGCACGTGCTATTGCATGTGCCGTGGCACGGGGTCAATTTTGGTGCTTAAATATACTAGCATTGTGAAATGCAAGGAATGGGGGAAATAGCCGTCAGGCCGTCAGTTTTTATGATAGGGTCGATCTGAAAACGGGTTTAGGCACAGATTGAAGGGGGCTAAAAAACTGCTATCTCGGATTTTTTGTAAAATGAAAAATTTAAAATTCTGGGGAAATTATATATTCGAAAGGTGAAATTTCCCTAAATTTTCCCGTTTTTCGAGTTTAGCCGTCCACTGTTCAGAGACGGTGACACCGGCCGGGGTCATCTTTTACATGCTGATGGCCACGTCGATGGGTCATCACGTGGCGTGAGCGGTGAAGCTATCAGAGGTCCGGCACGTGCCACGTGGCCACGTGTTTGAGTCGCGTACCTCCCAGATTATCGTGTGTTTGCCGATTTGTGGCCTTATAGCACGAAAACAGCACAAGCCAGGAACACTGAAATGGTGCAATCAGTGAGGAGACAAGTCCTGCTTACACCACCGGCGGTCACGTGGCACACGTGCAAATTTGGGCACCTCCTTTGCGGAGATATCTTATAGTAAAATATTCAAATGTGCATAACATTGTCAGTTTAAGTCCGATTCGGCTAGAATTTGGTGGGTGGATGAATTGTTAAGCAACAGAAACAAATGCGCCACGTTTGACTCAATGCGCCACGTTTGTCTCAAAGCGCCATTTTTGCCGCAAATCGCAGAATGTGCGTATCTTTGTCGAACATTGGACGATAAGGATGCGCTGTAATTAAGGGATGGCTGCTTAAACGGCAGATATGAATGCACCACATTTGCCGCAGAGCGCCATATTTGTCTTAATGCGTCAGTGTTTGCGTTTAACGGACGGCGGGCGTTTTTTGCGGCGGTGTTTGCGTTTTTTCCGGTGTTTGCGTTAGGCGGCGGGCGGCCGTTTTTGCGTTTTTTTGCGGTGTTTGTGTTTGGCGGCGGGCGGCCGTTTTTTTTGCGGCGTTTTGCGGTTGGCGACGGGCGGGCGGGCGTTGCGGGCGTTTTTTGCGGCGGTGTTTGCGTTTTTTGCGGTTTTTGGGTTTGGCGGCGGGCGGGCGGGCGATGCGGGTGTTTTTGCGGTGTTTGCGTTTGGCGGCGGGCGGCCGTTTTTGCGGCGGTGTGTGGCGGGCGGCCGTTTCTTTTGCGGCCTTTTGCGGTTTGCGGCGGGCGGCTTTTTGCGGCGTTTTGCGGTCGCCGGCGGCCGGCCGTTATTTGCGGTGTTGCGGTTTGCGGCGGGCGGTCGTTTTTTGCGGCGTTTCGCGGTTGGCGGCGGGCGATGCGGGCTTTTTTTGCGGCGGCGGGGTTTGCGTTTTTTGCGGTGATCGCGTTTTGCGGCGGACGGGCGTTTTTTGGCGTTTGGCGTGCGTGCGATGCGGGCGGTTTTGATTTTTTGCTGCGTTTTTTTGAGTTTTTTGCGGTTTTCGCGGGCGATTTTTTTTGCGGCATTTGCGTTGGCGTTTTGGCGTCCGTTTTGCGCGTTTTGCGGTTTTGCGCGTTTTGCGGCGGGCGGGCGGTTTTTCACAATTAAAGTCCCAACCTTCGGATCCGCAGTGCTGTTCGACAAGCGCTGCCCGGGCCTATGGAATGCCACCGACGCCACCCCTCGCCCCAATAACGGCAATAACCGCAGCCCTCCCTCCGGGCCAACACAGGTAATCACGGCCCTCACACATTAGCAGCGGCCAGCGGCCACCTCCAGGGCTCTCGGCCCTTCAGCGGCACGTGCTGGTCCGTGTCGTGTCTGGATCCCATCTGCCGCCCCCCCCCCCTGCCCCTCCCCGCGGACCGTCGGGGGCAGCGCCCGGGGCGACGGCCATACGCGGCCCCGGGAGCGGCCGGCCCGCGCTGCATGTCACCCAGCGATCGACAGGCGGCGGAGCGGCCGGCGGCGCGGCGACCGCACTCATTAGGTGGCCGACAGTAAATCACAGGTGCGATAACGGCCGGGGACGGTGATAACGAGCTGTTATATGCTGCAGAACCAACGGAGCGCCACGCGCCGCGCCGCGGCCGACGACCGGCCACCGGCGACCGTGGACGAGCGCCATTTGGGAGCGCGACCGGCGCTGAAATGACAGCTAGACGGCCGGCTCAGCACCCGACAGCCTCTTAAGCTGGAACTATTTCGGATGTAAAGCCTCACAATGCCGAACGGACGTCTCCAATGCTGAACTATGCCAGAAATCCCCTTAGCGACGGCAATTTGTAATTATATTTTATGGTTTTATGTTCGTATGAGTTCACTGGGTATCAATCATTTTACGATGATCAGCTACACATTCTTAGATGAATGAATTTCGTTGCATAATTTCGTTTCTAACGTCGCCGAAAGTCGTTTCGTTCCAGGACATTGAAAGTTCCCAAAGTCCGGCTGGCCCGCAGGCACTGTCTCGTAGTCTCCCGGATATTCCTGTTTCATTACAGAGTTGATAAAGCCATCGTGGCCAGCCGGCACCCCCGAGACCGGGCATCAAACTTGTCAAACTGTCGCAGTCAAATTGCCGCCGAGTTGCTGACAGGCCCGGCGCTGATGGATGACGCCGTATCACTAATAAGCCCGCTCGCTCCGCGTCTCCGCGGGTCCGCGTTTCACTGAAAACGGTCCGCGGTGGAACGTGGGAGGCTGACGCCGGATATGTGAAAAGTTGAAAATAGGGATGGATATGACCGCGAAATCATTAAAGGCTCTTTCGGTAAAAAAAAAAACATTTTGAAATTCATGCGACGTTTGTGTGTGTGCTGGAGTATGAGAGTGCATTTATATGCATATACATACTTACATTGACTTAGAAGAAAATATAAAAAGCGTATGTGATAAAAAATTGTGTTGATGTCGATTGAATAAAAATTCATTTATTATGAGTGAATTATACTATTGCATGAAATATCATACAAAGTGAAAGGTAGTGCCATTTCCGGCGGTGACTGCACTTACCGCCCTGTCTCCCAGATCCTGGATATTGCAGGGCAGCTTGGCGGTCTGGCCGGCAGTGGCCGTCACGTTCGCTGAACCGCCGTAGGTCAGCTGAGGCAGTCGTATCACCGGTCCGGCCAGGCTCGCTGCAAACACACGAAAAGAGGCGCGGTAAGCTCAGAGATGCAGACGAAACAAAGCACCGACGTACGAAAAGATTTCCTGCAAACTTGCCAGGAAAACTGGAAAAGCACATTGAATGAGCTCCGTCAATGCACGTGTTTTAGAAATTAGACATACTTGTAAAGCTGTAGCCTCACTTGAACAAATCGCTAGACACTTTCACTTTGTCTGGCCTTCCCCGCCCACTTTTCTATTAACTGCCCATCGGCACATCCCATCCAATATCCAGTATCGGCCCGGCCGGTGTCCCTTATGCATGGACCGATGGAATCGCCCGCGAGCCGAATTTCCGGCGCGCCTCCGTCCAACACTCGGAACGAAACCTAGCGGCACTGCCGCGGGGCGACAGCCAATTCTGTGTCGACTCCATAAGCTGCTGAAATTCCTGCGAATCTCCGCCGAGAAATATCGCTGTCATCCCGCTGGTCGGCCGCGGACGCCCCTCGGGTGCCCCGGCTGGCCGCGGGTCAAAGGTCAGCTCACCTGTCGGCGAAATTCGCCCTGCCGTGTGCCACCGGACCGACACCGGCATACGTCATGTCAAGTCACCGAACGTACGCACGCCCCGCCCGGAAGCGCTGGGCTGAAAGCCCCCTGTTGGAGGATTCGCTGCCGGTGACACGGTGGCAGCGTCTGGTCAGACGAGCGAACACGACACTGGCCTCGGGGTCGTGGAGTACTGTCGTCTCTGACTGACCGAGTCGCCGTCAGAACGCCCCACAACCGCGCAGTGATCCGGCCGAGGCGACGTCTGAGGCCGTCTGGGGCCGCACCCAGACCCAGTCAGATCGGACGACGGCAAACAAAGCGGCTGATTTGACCAGCGCCGGCCGCGGCCCAGCAGGCCATAGCTCTAAAACAGATGGAACAGCTGAGGCTGACAGACTTTGGCCTCAAAGCTGATTGGTCGAGCTGTTCAGCGGATGAGGTCATCGGTCTTATTTGTCTCTGTCTGAGGTAAAGTGAGTCCATGGCCGCATGAGCGATCCCGACAGAGTGTTTGGGAGCACTACTCTGAGCCATGCAGATTTAAGTTTTGGCAACGATATTTCCATATATTATATTTAGATTATTTTAGATTTTATTTAGATTATTGGCAACGCTCGTTTATCTAAATAAACGATATTTAGAAGCCAAAAATATTAAACAGTAGGCTCCAAATGTAGTATTTAATTAGTATATCTAAAGTCTGTACACTACGCTTTGAAGTGTGTGCATTTGATTCAGCTTGATAGTGCCCTGATTTGAGTAGTCTCAAAACCATGAGAAACTTCGTTGTCATAGCTAAGAAATATTTCAGTACATTTGTAACACTTTCACTTTGTAACACTTTGCAACTTTCCGGCAATTTCAGGCCGTTCCACATTCCTTTTCAATACCTTTCAAGCATTGTAAAAAGTTTTTACTTGTCACCTCCTTCGCCGGCTCGCAAGTGTTAAAAAGCAATGGTCTGAACAGTCCATTTTTAAATACGTGTGTTAATGAATGACTAGCTGGTTTGGCGCCTCATAAGCAGCCTACGGCACGCAATTCTAGTGGCATGTGCAATGTGGATTATGCAATGAGCATGTCAGAGGAAGCGGTGTACCATGCACACAGTAAGTCTCCTGTTTTATCGTCATGTACCGTGCCGTGTTTTATCGTCTCATCCACTCGACACGGGGTGTGATGAGTTACGGTAGTATAGTAGTGTGTTTCTGCTGGTTCATGTATGCCACAGTTACAATGTTTCCATGCTTTATTCTGGCACTTTCATAACGCAATTGCTTTTAATAACGGCTATAAAGGTCAGCTCGGCCCACCACCAAAGAGGCTGAAGACATATCAGCAAACTTACGAGAGGAATGTCATTCGTAAATCCAATGCCGTTGAGCAAAATGGAATACGTGTGCTCGTGGCCGTGGAATTTACTTCTAATTCAGCGTACGCAAGCATCCTATACTCATAACATACCTAACGTAGCATGCATGCCATTAAATGCACGCCGAGCGGGGCATGGGTTCGTATGCATGCGTGGATATT
The DNA here is from genome assembly GCF_019059575.1 of Amphibalanus amphitrite. NCBI lineage: Eukaryota > Metazoa > Arthropoda > Thecostraca > Balanomorpha > Balanidae > Amphibalanus > Amphibalanus amphitrite. The sequence continues at coordinate 41,819 of NW_024883686.1, forward strand.
CATGTTTAGGTACTATGTATGAGTCTTTTACCACACTATACATAGTTACTACCAAATACAGTTATTACCTAATATTAAATGTAAAAAATAAACAATAATTTCTTTAATTCAAGTTATCTGTTGCTTGGTCGAGCTAGAGAAAGATCATTGATATATGCCTTGCAATGTTTCTTGGAATAACTTTATTACGCAATCCAAAAGTAAGTTGCACCATCTTTATATAAGTTGTGTCTGTCTCCATACAGCACATGGCTTTCATTTTTTCCATGCATTTATTGCATCATGATGTTGATAACTCTTATATCTTCGATATTACTTCAAAAGTAAATATTTGATTGCATTTAGAACCAAAGCAGCAAAAAGCAATAACTAAAGCAGCAAAAAGCAATAATATCACAAAAAAATACTACCTAGACAGACAAGCTAAAATGTATATGTTACAGGGAGTATGCGATTTCAGTTAGTTTGCAACGACCCTAGGGTGGTTGTAACCTCCCTGAACGATCAGTTTGTTTGCAACGACCCTAGGGACGTTACAAAATAACTGCTCGTTCCGGGACGTTGTAACGAAACTAGGGTCGTTGCAACCTCCCTAGTTAGTATGCAACGAACCTAGGGTTGTTACAAAATAACTAGGGAGTTTAAGAATTCATCGAGTCTCGTTTCACAGGAGGGCCGTCAACAACCTTGACCAATGAAAATCTTGTTCAATCTAATCTAGTTCAGTCTAAAAGAAAAAGAGAACAAAATTTAAACATTCAGCTTAGGAGTATTTCACGACGGCCATCTAGTGCACATTTTGTGCAGATTAGGTGCACAGTTGGTGCAGTTTTGTGCAAATTAGATGGACATTCGCCAGGAAGCCCTTCGTAAAAACGGCCATTATCCGCTCGTTTCCAGTCTTTTTGTGATTATAAACGTTCAAACATGTGAAATAATGGTGGTCCCATGCATTATGGTGGGTGTCAAGGTCACGTGAAGGTCAGGTCAATGTCATTGACCTTTGATGACCTTAGTTCACTTTTTCTGGGTTCATATATTTTTAGGCTAGTTTTTGGAGCTGATTTCGAATTTAGCACCCATTTGAACATTAAAGAAGTAATTTTGGCGCCTTAGTACCATGTCACGAAGCTGACAGTGATGATTGACACCTACTATGGACAGCTAGCAAGACACCTACTGGTTGACCTGACCTGACCTGACCCGACCTGGCCTAAAAACATCAAGACATCATCGGTGATCAAAGCTAATATGAAATTCGTGATCAGCGCCCCGAAAAAAACTCGTAACAACCTAACTCTCCAAAGTTTTAACAGGTCCCGATTTTCCCGACTTTTGAGTCACTGACCTGACCTGGAAGGTCAACCCATAACCTATCCCCGCCCTGTGCGTTTGCGGCTAGCAAAACACCAATAAGGGCGAGATTAAACACCGCAGGACCTGGTTTTCTACATACGCGCCGGCCGGGGGGAGGGTTGGTACGACCCTCTCGTCGTTTTTCACCCCTGATGGAGTTAGAGCGTCGCGGAAAAAACGAGCGTGTGTGCCGTTAGGAGACACAGCAACTAGTACCCGAGTTTAAGGTCTCAGGTCAACCGGTGACCGTCAGGTCAAGTGACCCAAGACACGGGTTCGGTTTTTGATTAATAACTTCTTAAAAAACAGTCGCTGAGCGCGATTTTACCATCAACGTGCTCGCCTTGCTTACGCACATCGAATGGTATACTTTTTGTTCGTGTGAGGTCAACTTGAGGTGTTGACCTCGGGTCAAGGTCAGGTCAAAGACCCCTAGGTCGCGAAATTGGTCAAAGGAGGTCATGTTGCATATTATTCGATTCGGCAGGTCTTCTTGTGTCCATCGGTGGCTTAACCGTCTCGCTAGCTCAGTTTGATCGGGAGTTATTGACGAAAAGCTCGTATGACCCTAGTGACGTCATAAATGACGTCATGCAACGTCAACAATGCAAAATTGAAGCATCTAACCTTGCAAGGAGTGCATTAAATCACGATCCGTGTGCTTGAGATAGTTGGAGATCGTTCCCGGCGCCAGAATAGCAGTTTTCATTTTTCTCAATGGACTTTTAGTGGTGACTGGTCACGTGACCGACCTGACCTCATGTGATCTTTAGGAAAAATCCTAGAGGTACAATGTGAGACTTCTAGAAGATGCACGTACTGTAAGCTTCATCACCCTGTAAAAACTCATCTGGGACTGAGGGCGTTGCGAAGTTGCGGCATCTGAGGACCGTCCACTTATGACGTCATAGGTCAGTAACCTGACCTGACCTGAAAATCTGGTTGATATCACGAGATCTGGCTTGAATCAAAGGTCAGGTATGCGTAGTTTCAGCTCTCTGTTGCTGGCGTGTTCGGAGCTATCGCGAAAAAAAAAACTTGGGGGGGGGCGAGGATAAAGCCAGGCTGGGTTGGGTAAGTTGGGTCAAGTAGAAGCGTCCCACCCGCACAACCTGTTCAGGTGTACCTAAACCACCAGCGACAGGTTCGTAGCAAGTTGCATTGGCGTTACAACTATACCTACGTACTTCTCAAATGTCTCAACGAATGCTGGATTCAAAATAAGCTAAAAAAAATTCCCTTAAAATCGTAAAATTTGAAACAGTCACCCGAAGTCACCAAACGTCAATGACCTTGACCTGGCCGACAACTGACAATTCAACTTGAAACCCATCATGATGCATGGGACAACCATCAGTTCACATGTTGGCACGTTTATATGTAATCACAATAGAAGTCCGGAAACGCAATTTTATGTGCGCTAACATATATGGCAAATAATTTCGGTCTGCCATGGTCTCAGAAATCAGATCAAAGATCAAATGCCATTGGTTTGAGGATCATGAACTGTATAGGGAATGTGTAACCAGTAACGTAGATAAGTTCGAGGACACTCAAAGTTTCGTCACGATCGGCCGCTTTTAGCGCGAGATAATCGCGAAATAAAACGAGGGGTTTTATCCGACCCGCACCCCTAAAAGTGTGAGGGATAACCCGCAAACGGATAGCGACGGATATCCATCACACCTGCCCCAGTAACTATATTTTCTACATGTAAGCATATGCTGGCGATATGATGCAGCCAAAATTATCACAGTTACGTGCTTTGTCCCGGGCACCACATATACTCCTTGCTGAATGTTCAAATTTTGTTCTCCTTTTCTTTTAAACTGAACTATGTAGATTGAACAAAATTTTCATTGGTCAAGATTGTTGACGGCCCTCCTGTGAAACAAGACTCGATGAATTCTTAAACTCCCTAGTTATTTTGTAACAACCCTAGGTTCGTTGCATACTAACTAGGGAGGTTGCAACGACCCTAGTTTCGTTACAACGTCCCGGAACGAGCAGTTATTTTGTAACGTCCCTAGGGTCGTTGCAAACAAACTGATCGTTCAGGGAGGTTACAACCACCCTAGGGTCGTTGCAAACTAACTGAAATCGCATACTCCCTGTAACATATACATACACTTACACAGTTTAAATCGCCAAGAATGTCAGTATAGTATGGCTTTACGCCCGTAATCTCTGCGTACTGCGTAGACTGGCTCCATCCAGCATTGCATCTACTTAAATCAGTTCAGCCGGCAGCCGCTCCTGGAAGACTTGACTCGTAAAGCGGATCCAGGAACTGGTGGCCCCAGTGACCTCCCGGCTCTCAAAATGCTCACTTCTCAAACTCCGCTTCTAGCCACATGGGCTATATATTAGGCTATATTCGTATCTAATCCCTATTTGGGATTCTAGCTTGTGCGTCGTTAGTTTCGTCGCTAGCACACGACCACAAGATCTTTGTGAACGATCATGTCATTGGCAGACTGAACCTTGGCGTTTTCAGTCCCACGTGTTCAGATTCGCTTCAGCCGTCTCCTTTACTACCGCCATATCCCGCACGATTTACCACACTCACGACCAGCCCAACTCCGTCAAAACCACTTCGCGTAACTGCGTGCAGACCATCCCACGTCCCTCCTCTCTGCCCATTGCCGCTCTCCGTAGTTTCAGTTCAGTTCAATGTATTTCGAATCATTCCATTGCGTGGTTTAGTATTTGATTCGATCACACACACAAAAGACATGGTACACCTAGCCCGTCCCCCCCCCCCCACACACACACACGTACACGCACACATGCACAAACACTGCCGCAGTAGACTGATGAGTGCAAAGCAGCCAGCGCGTCACAATTTTCACGGATATGACAGAAGGCAAAAGCGCTAGGCAGCAAGGTGGCGAAGAAACTCAGCGTGTGTTCCAGAGCTAGTGGTGGTGGGTGGGAGGTGGTTCCAGGAGGTTGCCGCTCGGTAGGAAAAAGCTCGTCTCGACATTGATAAGCGATAATTTGGTAACTCTAATGCACCCGACAGCGTGGAACGTGTGGCGCGCGCAGACACAGCCGCCCGTGTTGTGAACAAAGTGCGTAATGCCGCGGGAGCGAGCGGGTCCTTCAGCGCTCTGAAAACACGAATGTTGTCGCGATAGGTGACTAAATCCGTGATTTTGGGCCAGCCCAGTGCAGACAACACGGGGGAAATGTGATCACGGTGTTTCGCCCCAGATACGATTCTAGCTGCGAAATTAATGACTTTCTGCACCCGCTTGAGGTGACAACCTACAGCCCCGCCCCAGACTGAGAGGCAGTAAATGATGTGGGGGAAGACATGACATTGAATGAGAAGTTTCAAAACATCAGCTGAGAGGTGATGTCGAATTTTGTAGAGAGAAATAAGGACGGCATTGCATTTATTGACGACACTGGAAATGTGCTTTTCCCAGGATAGGCTGGGATCAATGGTTACACCTAGCATCTTCACTTGAGAAGATGGCTTGAGTACATGTCCCGGTAGGTTTAAATGGAAAGCTGAGGCTTTCTTCAGGTTCTGGGGGGTGCTAGAAATGAGAAGGCTAGTCTTCGATGGGTTCATTTTCAAAGAGTTTGACGTGAAGTAGTTGAGAACAGCACTGAGGCTTTCCTCCTGTCTCGCTTTTAGGGTAGACAGAGATGCGGGGTCGGTGGAATCTAGTAACTGTGTGTCGTCTGCATAAGAAACCAAGCGTCCGTGGGGAACATATGCTGGAAGATCATTTGTGAAGATGCTGAAGAGGATGGGACCAACTAAGGAGCCCTGTGGAACACCGTGAGACAGAGGCAAAGATAGAGACCCGCCTCTCACTACCTGTTGCCGACCAGACAGGTAGCTTCGGAACCAATTCGGATCTATTCCATACCAGCAGAGTTTCGTAAGGAGGACGTCGTGATCAACGCTATCAAAAGCGCGGCTCAAGTCAATTGAAGTTACAGCTACGATGTCACCCTCGTCGATGCGCCGCGTCATCCACTCGACAGCATCGGTCAAAGCATCCTCCGTCGAGTGAGCAGCTCTATATGCATATTGCGAATTGACCAACAGGTGATTAGTAGCAAGAAAGGACGACAGCTGCATGCAAACAACTTTTTCACATAACTTCGAGAGCACCGACAGGAGAGAGATGGGCCGGAAATTACTCGGGTTATCTATGTCGCCGGACTTATGAAGTGGTACGACGGTCGCGAGTTTCCATGATAATGGAAAATGACATGATATTATCGATGCATTCACGATATGCAGCAAGTGTGGACCAATCACAGGAAAACATGCTCTGATTGCGTGTAGTGGCACACCGTCATGCCCCACTGCTCTAGATGCAGACAACTTTCGCAACGCCAAAGACAGTTCTGATAGTGTAGCCGGCTTCAGGCGCAGACCCGCTGACGTCACACGCGGCGGCCTTGGCGGGAGCCGAGAGGGACCGCTGACGGCCAGCTCCGCAGCAATTTTCGATCCGACGGTGGCGAAATGACGATTGAACTCATCTGCCTGTTCTGTCGGCATCCCACATATGCCTTTTTTACCCCCACACGCAGGACGCACCGCAAATTCAGATATGTTGCGCCAAAAAGATCGTCGATCAGATAACAAGTGAGCTGACAAAAAGTCGCGTTTACTTTTTAATAGATGCCCTTTCACAAGGTTCCGCAATCTCCGGTACACATCTCTATCATCGACGGATCGAGAACGTTGCCATGTACGGAAAGCCGTATCTCTTTCACGCATGAGTTGTTTAAGCTCTTCATTATCCTCTATCCAGGGGCACCGTGGTCGACGAGGGGTTACAGTTTTTAGGGGGCAGTGAGTGTCCACAACCTTCCACCACAGATTTAGAAAAGCGGCTAATTTCTTGTCCACGCTATCCGCGCTGTACATTTCACCCCAGTCTGATAGTAGCAAAGATAGGCAAACGGCATCCCAATTCACTTTCCGCCAGGGACGTGCCTTGAACGGGGACGGCCGACGGCTCTGACGACGGAGCTGTGCTCGAACGATGATGGTGAGGTGATCGGCGATTTGGTCAGATGATGTTAGGACTGAAGCGTTTTGATCCGGAACATTGCTGATGATGTGATCGATGAGTGAAGTAGAGGGTTCTAGATGTGTTGGCTCGGTGACTAGTTGAGTTAGACCCAGTTCGTTCAAGGCGGCTTTGTACTGACGTACTCCAGGAGCAAGTCTGCCGTCGCGCCGGCTGAGAGAGAGGTCCGATTTACAGCAGCCACTGACCGCAGTGTCGCCTCCGCGTCTCAGTGGCGGGCGGCGCACTGTCGCAGCACGCCAGTACAGGGCCGACGATCGACCCGCGACGGCTTCGACGGCCGCGACGACATCCCGTCGGTCCCGTCACGTCCCGACGAGCCGGGGCGGCGCGGCGGCCGAGCCTCCTCTAATGCCGGGCACGATTAGCCGTGACGGAGTGCCCGGGCGCGGGGGACCCGGCGCGGCCCGGCCGGCTAATGCCGCGTATTTTCACCTTAATTTCGTCTGTAACTCAGCTGGCTGTTGGTGTAATGGCCCGCGGAGAGGTGCCGGGCCCCGGTGGAGCGCGCGGCAGGCCGGCCGACCCGGCGCCGGTCGGTGAGTCCGCACCCGCCGCACGGCGCGCCCAGACGGAAATGGAGCCATAAACGGTGGAAATCGGCCGCTCTGAATCTGATGATGACGACGTGGATGTCCGATTTGATCCCGATGTCCCATGGCGCGCCCATTGGCGGATGACCGCAATCCCGGCCAGGGGCCTTCTGAGGCGATCTCCGAGCCAACTTGCGGCATTCATGAGCTCGGTCGGCCAGTCGAGCTAGGTTCAATATCCGGCGGAGCTCCTGGTGACAGCCACCGGCGTCCAGACTTCGGCTAGTGAGATGCGATAGGTAAATAAGACACCTGCTCTCACGACATCTGCGGCCTTTCTGAAAACACGTTACGTAATGGAAGCCCAATCCAATAACTGTGTGTACCTACATATATTTTCATATATTTTTCAATTTTCTTTTTATGAAACAGTCTAGCTTCGGGCTGGACGAAGCTTGACTGATTTATCTCTATGTTTTAGGAGATGAAAACAGGACTGGTGATTTTTTCTGAACCAAATTATCTGCATTATTAAAATTGCACCAAATATCTATTTATTATACCGGATAGTTTGATAAGGTTAGATAACAACAGAAATGGGCTGCAACGGTAAATGAATATTGAATAGATCAAAAGTATGCGGGGCCGAGACAATGATATAAAAAACGTATAAAAAAGCGTCATTGATCATCCTACATGTGTTTGACAGAGGCAACTAAGAGGATCCATCATTCGGTATAATGTTGATGCATTTGCGCATTGTGGATTTCTTTTTTTAGGTGGGTTTATACACGATTCTTATCCATTTGTTTTAAGAATATCAAAATGTATTAGCAGCTCATACTTTTACAGTCTTCTGTATAGACAATAGACATATAGAGACACGTCACATTGCGGCGCTGTATGATGTACCGCACACCAGCACCTCGTCGTCCGAGCAGGATGACGTGTTCGACAATGCCGTGTGATGGAAAGTCATTATCTACGCAGGAGGTGCACCCCTCCCCCTCCCCTCCGGTCACAATCAATCGTCTGATCCGAGCCAGACATTCACAGAGAGGCCGCGGCTTTCCGGTGGGGGAGGGGGCGCTGAGAGGGAGGAGGAGGAAGATATAGCAGTCAGCGGTAGTGGTGAGCTAATGAGCCAGGCAGCAGAGTTTTTGTTGTGGATTGATGTAGCCATTCTGTGCTAAAAGTTGCATGTAATCCTCCTATTGCATATCAGTGGATGCCATTCATATTGTGGCAGTTCACGATCGGCATATCCAGTGGACTGTAGTGAACATTTTCCGCCACCTTTGTGTCGGCCAATCGGAGTCGACGCTCTGAACTGTCAGGAAGTTCCGAGTCATAAAGCAACTGCCGGGCCGGCCGCCCAGCCAAGTTGGCCACTCGAGCTTTGACGACAGCCTATATCACCAGAGCCAATTGCATTGCAATGTTTCGCGAAACTGCTCGTCTCCGGGACTGTCGACGCATTCTGTGTGGGTACTGGGTAGATAACTTACGGTGTGTGTATATGTACAGTGTACACCCGGTAATGTTCTGGTTATTCGGCAAATTCTAATGGCTGCAAACTATGACCATATAATGCGCTATACGTTGTACCCGAATCTTGAACTGTTTCTGCATAGTTCCATGCCTTTCAATGCATGAGCTCTCTCTCTCTCTCTCTCTCTCTCTCTCTCTCTCTCTCTCTCTCTCTCTCTCTCTCTCTCTCTCTCTCTCTCTCTCTCTCTCTCTCTCTCTCTCTCTCTCTCTCTCTCTCTCTCTCTCTCCCCTCTCTCCCTCTCTCTCGATCCCTCTCTCTCTCCCTCTCTCTCCCTCTCTCTCCCTCTCTCTCTCTCTCTCCCTCTCTCTCTCTCTCTCTCTCTCTCTCTCTCTCTCTCTCTCTCTCTCTCTCTCTCTCTCTCTCTCTCTCTCTTTCAGATGAAACCGTTTTGATTCTTGCAATGTATGCTCATTCGACTTGATATTTCCAACAATTAACTTATAAGTCACTAAAATGTTAAGGCTGTCTTTTTCTTCAGCAACGAAATGATTGCAATCACAAGGCTTCATACCACCGCGCCTGAAACCCATGGCACCAGCTGAGCAGCATTACTGAGAAGTTCTCGGTCAGCCAGAACGGCGGCGGGGACGCGGTCCATTGGCCCATTCAGAGCTCCGGCCCGTCTGCGGCCGGGCGTTAGCGTCTCCCGGAGATGAGGCTCTCAGAGCCGCCGTCGCCGTCGACGACCGGCAGGCCGTCGCTGCCGATGCCGCCACGGAGACGCAGCTGGGACGGCGGAAAATGAGCCGAAGCCAATCGCCGGACCCCGCCGTGCGTCCAGCCAGACGTGAACGCAAACGAACGACTCTGTCTGTCCTCGGCCGGTGCCCGCTCCGCGACTGTTTGTCTGATCATCACGGCGGCTGTTGCAGTGCCTTGTTGCTGCCCGTGCAGCGTGTGTCATCAATAGAAGCTGTCGGGAACTCACAAGGAGCTCACAGAGAAACAGAGTGATCAGATACAGAGACAGATACGTCAACGGATCGGGAAGATGGGAGCCCCGACGACAGTGGCGACTGGCGAGCCACGGGGCCAGCCCATGGCGCCTGTCCGCCGCTCGCATGTAACCTACCGTCACCACGCTATAACGAGCACGACCTTTGGCTCCCGGGGACCCGGGGGAGGGGAAGGGAGGGGAGGGGTCGCCTGGAGCGCCCTGTGCCAGCCGTGTGACAGGTGGTGACGGTCCGACATTGACAGCTTGTCCCGGGGTCGGCCGCAGCCCGCTGCCGGCCGCGCCGGAGCCATTCCGCGGGGGCTGGATAGAGAATCGCAAATGGAACTCGGTCCGGTCACGAAGTCAAGTTCCGAGAAATCAACATAGCTGGAACGATTATGGTACTGAGACTGTTAGCCACTGCTCTGGGAGGTTATCTCGAGCAGAAATTATATAATTAATGGTGATTGTATTGGAATTCTGCAGCCTATCATTTCAATATTTTTAGATGCTTTCATATCAAGCATTGTTACTCACAGCATTGTAGGCACCTGAAGTGAAACCAACAAAACACATACATTCTCCTCTTGCCACTCCAAGCCATACCCACGCCCTAGCCGCACCTCTTTGAAATATTTTAGGAATAAATCAGCTGGAGAGGCTAGACCATCTGCTACATCTTGCGATACGCACAAAATAAACGAATGGCCCAATTCGTTGCGATAGCAGCTCGCTATTCATTTCGGCACCGTGCTATCGGGCGGTTGTCTGCGGGCGGTGGCTGGGCGGACAAATCCGGCCGACCGGTCGGTGCCCATAGCTGACGGACGGGCCATCAATCTTCAGCGCCATTAGCCGGCCGCCTATCTGGAATGAAGGAGCGTCGCCCGGACGGCGGAGCTCTCGATAACTCAGCCGGCGCGCTCGGTGCGCCGCGATAGGCGCGCTCGGTGCGCCGCGATAGGCGCGTCTCGGTGCCGCCATCGGTCAGCCGCGCCGGCCCAGCGGCATCGAGAGCCTCCTTGAGCCGACACAGGGTCGGCAGAGTCAAATCGCGTCCCGCTGACAAAGGACGCCACTCGACGGCGACTGCTGACGGGCTGAGCCGCCGCGGGCCACCGCTCTGCAAGGCAAATGAACGCCGCGCTACCGACTGGCTGGGCAAATGAGTTCGACTAAGGCTTCCTATTGCAAAATTTGTGCATGGGCAGCAAGGACACAAATTTAGACATCAGGATTCGACGGTGTAGATTAGAGTGATTAACATAATCCTGTGGCACCTTAATTACACAGGTGCGGTCATTCGCCAGTGGTCATGCTTCTGGCAGGCATTTTATAACCAGTTCACCTTCAAACCTAAGAGGATCCTGACTGATGGTGACATTTTATCGTGCGTTTAAATGCAGCAATAATTAAGTGAAGTATACAAAATAGATGAGCGGAGCAAACACAAATAGCCGCTATGCAAACCATTATACCTGAACAAGAAACCAAAGGCGTCATTCAGTGGAAACAAAGCGTGCCATATCTCTGAAGAGCTGAGGAGCACGCATGCCTCCCTGCAAAACACTACGTTTCTGTTTACTACATCACATGCACGACATGTTTACCATCACGGTCAACTTTTGACATATTAGCTCAATTTTTGCCGAGCCGTACATCCAACATAGTTGGGTAGTCCCTTCGGTTCACCTCTGCCCTTTGCTCATTAAGTGGCGTTTCGAGTTCGATCGCTGAGCGGTGGTTAGATCGGTGCGTCAGCACCTCCGCCGCTGCCGCCAGCCAATGCTACCCATCGTGTCGTGTCAGCTCCACTACGGTCGTCAAGTTAGATGTAAGTGAATCCTAATCTATAATCTAAGATTCGGAATCAGGTGAGCCCCTACGATTTGGACCAAACTTGGTCAGTGGATAGTACGTAACGTCCTGATTACGATGCACCCAAAATCTAAGCTCGGCCCGCCATATTTACGAAGTTACGGATGTTTGAATTTCAAGGTCATTCGGGAGAGCCCCTACGATTTCCGTCAAAATTTGTGTTCGGACACTCTAGATGCTCCTTATTACGAATATCACAAAATTTAAGCTCGGCCCGCCATATTTACGAAGTAACGGAGGTTTGAATTTCAAGGTCATTTGGGTGAGCCCCTGCGATTTCCGTCAAAATTGGTATACGGACATATTACATCCTTCTCATTACAAATATCATAAAAGTTAAGCTCGGCCCGCCATATTTTTCAAGTTACGGAGTCACAAAGTTACGGAATTTCAAGGTCATTCGGAGAGCCCCTCCGATTTTCGTCAAAATTTGTATGCGGACACATTACATGCTCCTCATTACGAATATCGTAAAAGCTAAGCTCGGCCCGCACTATTTCAAAAGTTAGAGATGTTTGAATTTCAGTGAGTTTCAAACGTCAGTAACTTTTGAAATAGTGCGGGCCGAGCTTAGCTTTTACGATATTCGTAATGAGGAGCATGTAATGTGTCCGCATACAAATTTTGACGAAAATCGGAGGGGCTCTCCGAATGACCTTGAAATTCCGTAACTTTGTGACTCCGTAACTTGAAAAATATGGCGGGCCGAGCTTAACTTTTATGATATTTGTAATGAGGAGGATGTAATATGTCCGTATACCAATTTTGACGGAAATCGCAGGGGCTCACCCAAATGACCTTGAAATTCAAACCTCCGTAACTTCGTAAATATGGCGGGCCGAGCTTAAATTTTGTGATATTCGTAATAAGGAGCATCTAGAGTGTCCGTACACAAATTTTGACGGAAATCGTAGGGGCTCTCCCGAATGACCTTGAAATTCAAACATCCGTAACTTCGTAAATATGGCGGGCCGAGCTTAGATTTTGGGTGCATCGTAATCGGGACGTTACGTACTATCCACTGACCAAGTTTGGTCCAAATCGTAGGGGCTCACCTGATTCCGAATCTTAGATTATAGATTAGGATTCACTTACATCTAACTTGACGACCGTAGCTCCACTTCAGTCGCTGTCGACAGCGAGCGGCCGTCGACGGCGAACCGCTCTGCTAGCTGAGAGCAGCCTGCAGACGCATCCCCCGTGCCGGAGCGGAATATCAATAATTTAGCGCCGACCTTTGGAGATACAGCTCGCAGAGGATTGCCGTATAGCTCAGCGACTCGTGAACAGCCGAGTATTTAGTCTGATGTTTGCTTGACGCTGTGTCTTTTTAGCGTTACTTGTATTCAGTCAGCCGAACTAAACAAAGTATCTATATATTCCATATCGGCATAGTGATTAATGAACATCTATCTGATCGACGTAATTTTTACAGGGAATTCGGAGGAATACCAACTGATGGTTCATATTTTGTTACGAGTGTTGGCAGTCCAGTTGTGAGAAAGAATGGACGTGTTTTTGTTTGGTGGATAAAGCAGCGGTCTAGATAAAACATTCAGAATGTGATAAAAGCTTACCTAGTCTTACGTAATATAAAGAAATTGCTGCACAGATGCGTGAATATTCTTATATGAAATCAAAATAAATAATGAACAAAAAAGGAATAATGATGGAATCTGACTCGTTCAAAGGTAGAGGATGTATCCACTGGTGTCAGCGTGTGACAGCGATCCGCAGGAAGGGGAATACTCGGGGGCCGAACCAAACATCATTATGCGGGGTATAACACCAAAGATTGCGAGTTGCTGTTGTCAGTTCCTGGGTTGTAAACGAAGCACTGATAGCTGCCCTGATCCATTACAATATAATTTTCCAGAACTAGTTCTTACCTCAGGGCTTAGATGATTGCAAAAATGCCAGCGAGCAAACGATGCCCACTGTGTGGCGTGATATCATCCAGCAACGGTATATCCAGCCCTCAAAGCCACGCCACTCAGCAGTCAGCACCCACCATTAAAATCAGCGAAATTTCCACAGCTAAGAGAATAACGACTGCTTTTCGTCTGTACACAGAACACGCATTCCATCTGACGAGGTCGATGCAATTAACTGACGACCCGCTACGCCGTGCATGGGAACGAGCCTTCTAATCGACCTCTCGCCATCAGCGTCCGACTGACTGTGTGGGCCGCTGGAGGTCAGCCTCAGCATCTTCCGGCGGCTGACCTGACCTGTGACCTCGGTAAGGTCACGGGTCACTGATCAGAGCGGGTGAGCTCGTCGATACTATCCGAGTGTCGGTGACACGGTGGCGGCGCTGCTCATCTGCCCTGTCGTCCGCACTCAGGTCGATGGTAGTATATAATACTGAACGAGGCCGGTGTAAATAAATTTTCAAGACCGAGGTCCTTACTGGATTTTTGAACGAGGCCGAAGGCCGAGTTCAAAATCAGTAAGGACTGAGGTCTTGAAAATTTATCACCGGCCGAGTTTGGTATGTATTTTACTGTATGCCAACGATAAATTTATTTTCTGGACCGAAGCTCTTAGCCGACTTAGGAACGAGACCATCCCAAAATGTTGGCTTAAGTGCATTCTGGTAATGCATTTTTGACCGTGGTCAATTTGCTTACACCAGTTATTACCACACCCCTCTGGCTAATGTATTTGAATAGGCCAGGCATACAGTAATGGCCCTTTGATGTGTCCATTGAACACTGAGCAGGCGAAATTGTTAGACGATACTTGGGTGGCATAAACTGTCAGCTAAGAGACACATGGGCACTGTAGGAACTGGGCGATTGTAATGGGCTTCAACTTATCATTTTTAGTGTCGACATACGACGACTGGTGGTCAAAGTTTGGCATCGTTCGGATGACCGGAAAGTGATAAGACATCATGTACTGCTACACCACGCCACAGTTGACCGGATATCATAAGCTTTAAGTTTAGCAAAATACTCGTGTGGCACATAGACGACCTAGGGATGTAAGATGACCCGTGATTTGTTCTGACATCTGACCCGTATTGCAAGAAACAATTGTCCGCAGTGCTGTCCTGTCGGTACGTTGATTTGGCGGCGCTGCATTACGCTGTGCTGGGGTGGCACACTATAGGACACTAAGACGAGAGTGCTGAATGATATGTCTGTTATTATATAAAGCAGTGTCTTCCTAGTATGATGAAAACAGCACTATAGCGAACGTGATAAAACAGCATGCTCGTGAAATGCTTTGCGTGACTGACTTACGAACGCCTGACAAAAGCAGTGCGTCTTGCTGACTTATTTTTGCGCACGCTGCACAACAGAACAGGTAGAGCATACAAAATGTTAGGTTAAACCACTAAAAAAGACAGATTCACCCTATGATGTTACAAATTTAATGAGGCGCCTCCATTCACCGCTGCTTGCGATGCGCGTAACGGTGGGATTATGCTGTAAACCGGCCGTGTCAACAGTGCTAGGATCTCAGCGAAAGAAAGAAAAAACATCCTGCCACTTGGCGAAAGGACTATCTGGACCTTTCTGCAGGTTTCAGTGTCAACTGGCGGTGACAGAGTTACACTTTGTCAGACGGAAAGTATCCAGCGAGCCCACGAAAGCGCCTCAAAGGAAAAACACACGGAGATACGGAGCGGATGACGACCCGTGCTGACGGGCGAAATGGGGCCAAGTGCAGAAGACACATGAGTCCCGTTTGACGCTTTTTAGAGTGGGCTGGATGGTGGACATGTGAGAGAAGGGATGGTGACCAAAGACTAACTGACTGGCAGCTCAGGCAACTCCGCAGAGAGGGTTAGCAAGTTCGCAAATCGCCAGCTGATACCAAATTCGAGACTTTTCATAACGTCTCTCGATGCTGAATTTATTTGCACAATGACGTCTTTTTCATTTTTTCATGACAGTTTCTTATTCATTCTTACATTACAGAATGCTGTAATGCAGGTTACGGTCGAGTAATAGGACGAGGGTCACGATATCATGTAACCGAGCGACCGCTCACGCATTGCAGCCTATGGAGCCTTTTATGAATAGATAGACTTGCACATAATGAAATGTGTATTGATGTTTGCAGGAAATGCGAAAGACTATGTGCTAGCTTTCCCAGTTTTTATTATTATTTATTTATGCGTTAACATGCTCAGGCGCATCTATTAGTTGTGCTGTCATACGTGTGTCGTGACGTATGTCATTATTGCTCTCTTTATCCGTCTTTCACACAACTTCCTACAGTGTGCACACTCTCAACATTCAGGTAGCGCAAGCATCCCCATCCGTAACACTCCAACATCAAACA